>NC_138381.1:28353431-28466063 GCF_054177405.1 Leptonychotes weddellii | reverse complement strand
GATCCAGGGACTCCAGGATCATGACCTGAGCCGAAGGCAGTTGCTTAACCAACTGAGCCACCCAGGCGCCCGGAAAACAAAGCTTTCTAAGAAGGAAGACGGGTATTGGGTGAGGAAAGAGCATCTTTGAAGACAGTGGCCATGGTTTTGCTGAGAGCATTTTGGCTATGGGTGGTGAGCCTACATCAGAAAGAAAAGTGATTTATCAGTCTCAATTTCTATTGCTCAAAGCAACCTCTTTGCTTCTGCTGTTTTCCCCAAACTGTTCAGAGATCTTTCTTTACAGTGTAGTCTGTATGTCTCTTTATTGTCATTGTCTTTCACATTCCGTCAGTGTTTGTTTTGACTTTGAGAAATGTGTTTGTGAGGACATGGCGCTTTAATTCAAAAGTGCAGGTACCATGGTCATGTACTGTAAGTATTCAGAGTGAGATTTCTGAATAGCAGGGAGAAGATGTTGATCGCAGCCGCTGGGAGTAGGGCTGCAAAAGTGAGGAAAGAAGTAAAGTGTGATTCACATTCCTAAATAAAGGGTTGATACAACCTGATTTCTGCTGTTCTCTATACACTAGGGTTAAATGTTACCAGCTCATTTGTATTACAGAGTTTTCAGTTGAGCATGTATTGTACTAATAGCAGTCAATATTATTTATAAGGCCTTACTGTTACATATTAGGACTCTGCTAATTGCTTCATATGCTTTCTCATTATTCTGTATAACGGTCCTATGAGATAGAATTTTGTCCCCGTTTTCCAGAATTTTAAGACAATTGAACCATCTGCCCAAAGTTAGGTTGCAAGTGAGAGCACAGTTGGGATCCAAAGTTGAGTTACTCAGATTCCAGTGACCACAGTTTTGACCATCAGATTCTCCTGGCCTTCATTTCTCACTGAGTCAGTGGTGACAGCCCTGCCTTCTAGTATGTGCACGTGTGTGTATGTAGTCCATTAGACTTGGATACCCCCAAAACAAAATGCCATTTATTTGTTCATTCATTTATTGATTTATTGACTGTCATGAAAAGGATTACCAAAGATAGAGGCGGTAATCAATAAAAGAAATTAAAAATTCCTGAGAAAGTAAATTGAAGTGAATTTAAAATTTATAAGAAATGGAGTTGTATCATTGTACCACATATTCACACTTGCCTTGGCATATGTCATTCAGGAAAAACATATAGATTATATAAATCTTAACCACGCAGCTGTTAACCTACAATCATGATGTACTCTGTACGTTTGCACATAGACCTAATATTGCAATTAAAAAAAAAAAAAAGCCAGATTGAGACTTAGAAAGATTTAAAAAAAATAAATTGCAGAAACAGAATGGACTATCTATAATTAAATACAGAAAATATATTGGTTTGCTAAAATAAATAATTTGATACATTAACATTTCACCATAAAGAAGACATACTACCTGGATGGGATCCTGGAAAAGAGAAAGGACATTAGCTAACAACTAAAGGAATCTAAATAAAGTAGTAGTTAAAAAAAAAAAGGAATGAGTAGCCTCAGAGGGTCATGAATGTCCCACCTGGATGACCACTTAAAGAAACTGAACTGCATCAGAAGGCGATCTCCCACCTGAAATTATTCCTTAACCCTCTCATCTTTTCTGACCTTGACATTTTTAAAAGTACAAAGCAGATACTTTGGATGTGTATTAATTTTCCTCAAGGTTGATTCATTTTTGGTAAGGATTCTTAAATAATACTCTGTTCTCAAGGCATCTTACCAGCAGGCACAAGATGTCAATTTTGTCCTATTCCTGGTGGTGGTAACTTTTATTCCTCGGTTAAAATGGTTTCCAGCTTTCTCCATTCTGAAGTTAATTTGTATTTGACACATAAAATAATAAGCAATTGATAAGTTTTATGAGGAGACATTTTGAAACTATGTAAATATCCTGTTCTTTACCACACTTTTACCCACCAAGTTCAGCATGGATTGATGATCCTTGCCTGAATTTATTATGGTGAAAGCCAAATAGTTTTTGTTTTTTTTAAACTCCCTTATCCTGCTACACTATTGTTAGTGTTCTACTGTAAGATAGAACTCTACTTTCTCCTTTAGTTACACATTCATTTGCTTATATTAATATGGATTTTTATCCTATTATACAGAGCATTCCTGTATCGTTTATTTTGATCCCCCAGAACTGACTTGTCTTCAAGCTGGTGCCTGTGTCTTCTGACATAGTCCCAATATTCTTTGAGCCCCTTTTTACTTTTTGCACAAGATGTTCCAGGTTTATCATCTAGTTGCTCTGCCTCAGCCCTGAAGTCAGCCACTTCCTCAAGGAGCCCTGGTTCTTTCCTGGTCTGATCTTAGCAGATAACTCCCCAAATAAAGTATCTGATTTTTCTAAAATAGAAGTTAATTTAGCAGCCTAGTATTGCCATTCTAAAACTCTGGAGTCTGAATAGGGCGATATGGATATAAATAAGCTCAAAATAGAGTAATCCATATCTGAATGAACCATAGAATTTAACTTGAATTTAGCTGTGTCTTTATTTCTCAGCTTTAGATCATCACCACCACCATCTGCCTTGAGACCAGTCTTATGAGAACTAGTCTTATGATTATGCTCTTTATCTCTGTTGATGTTAGTCACCACAAGAGACTCAGACCTCCCTAAAGTCTTTATAAGTCTATACAGCTTTATACAACCAACCCCCATCTCCCAAACCTCTGGACTTCCATGGGCCCTCATCAACAGAATGAATCGATGAGCATCAAAGTTTACCGTCTGTGCTGTATAACTAGATACTGATGTATATATATTTTTTCTTTTTTTAGAAGAAAAAAATGTAAACCAAGTTTCAGGAATTCAGTAAAAAGTAAAAAAAAATCTCAGAGCATATCCTAATGTCTCTATACCTTCAGCCACATTCTCTTTACACAGCACTGAACAATGACTGTTATGTTCATAATCATGATCTTTTATAAGTTACAAGTCATCAAAGAAAAGAATCATGGTTAGTTAACTATACTGAATACTGACTGGTTAGTACAGTGTCTATCTAGCTCAGTGTTTCAAAGGTGAGCAAAATAATGGTTAATTCTCAGTTAAGATAATAGAACTTCCATCACCAACTTTAATTTCACTAAGTTGGATTCTTGATCTAACATTCTCATTTAAACCTAATACAAAGAGAACTGACTTTGGCATTTAAAAAAAAAAAGCTGGACATAAACTTAGCTTACAAAACTGCAATCCCACTCTTAGACATCTACAAGAGAATTGAAAACATGTCCACCCAAAGACTTGTACATAAATATTTGTTCCTAGTATGATTCATAAGAACTCCCAAAGTGCTCAAAGGTCCATCAACTGGTGAATGTCTAAACAGAACATGATACATTCATACAAGGAGGGGGATACCATTAAACAACAAACAAAAACCCTGCTTACACGGCAACAATATGGACGAACCTCAGAAGTGTTACACTGAGTGAAAGAAGCCAGACACGAAATACCACATAGTATAAGCTTCCCTTTCCAGAAACTATCTTCAGAGGCAGAAAGCAGATCAGGGGTTTCCAGGCACTGGGGGTAAAAACGGGAATGGATTACAAAGGGAGACTGAGGGAAACTTCCTGCAATAATAATGTTCTAAAACGATTTCGGCGATGGTTGCACGACTCTGTTTACTAAAAACCACAGAATTGCGCTATGTAAATTGTACCTCAGTAAAGCCTATGTTAAGAAAAGAGATCCGAAGCAACTCAAGTTCTAAGGCAAGGAAACACTGGCTTTCTAGTTAACAGGAGGGGCCAGATTGAGGGTGGGGGAAACAGACAGGCTCCAGCCGGGTCTCCGCCTCCGCCTTGGCCCCGCAGCCGGAAAAGGCGGCTCGGCAGCGACTCCCCAGGCCGCCGCTCCCACCACGTGTCTGCCTGGGCCTCGCCCGGGTCTCCAGTTTCGCCCAGGCTGACGTCGCCGGTCCTGAGCCTCCAAGACCCTGGCAGACGCCACCTCTTCCAGCTCTGCTTTCCGAGTCCCAGAAACGGAAGCGTTGCATATTTCCAGCTTTCCAGCATGGCCGGAGGGAAGGGTGGAGCAGCCCAGGCCGCCTCGGGGAAGCCGGAGGAGCCCGCGAAGCGGTGGAGGAGCCCGCGAAGCGGTGGAGGAGCCCGCGGCCTCGGTGCAAGGTCGACGACGCCCACAGACGCCATGTCCTGACCATTTGGCCCAACTCCGTGCAAGATAACACGTTCGGCTTGCTAAGGAGACTTAGATCTTGAAAGACAGTATGGTGCTTTAAGTCTATACGTTATTTGAGATGTAGAGTCTTCAATTAAGAAAATGCTTGAGACTGGAGAATGGAGTAGGAGGCAGAAATCAAACAAGAGGCAAAGTGCAGGATATAAGCAGACACCTCCAAACTTCTGAGCAGCTCTCTGGGGGCCTTTCTCCCTTGGTCTGGAGCGAGGAAGCACCACCTCTTTTGCCATAAGGAGGAGGATAACCTCTCTTTGAGCACTGCACTCCCCTCAAAAAGGTAACCCCGTTAGTCCTTTTATAGACAACAAGTGTGGGTGGTGAATTGGTAGTGAGTGGATAATACCAGTTCTGTAAATTGCTGCTTCTTTTTTAATAGATTGATTTATTTGAGAGGGAAAGAGGAGGGGCAGAGGGAGTGGGAGATAATCTCAAGCAGACTCCTTGCTGAGTGTACAGCCTGGTCATGGGCTCAGTCTCACGACCCTGAGATCATGACCTGAGCCAAAACCGAGAGTCAGACACTTAACAGACTGAGCCACTCAGGTGCCCCTGCAAATTGATGCTTAAGTAATGAGAGGAGAAATCCAAATTGGTATTCTGGGACTGTTGTAACTCTTTTCTCCGTTCAGGTGAGGGAATTTCTGTCCCTCCCCAAAATATATCCTGGGAATTTCCAGTGATTCTAATCCATTTGGTAGAGTTACTGCTGCAGTAGCTACATCCACTGCCAGGTAGAGGTTTTGGCTTGTCTTTCCTTAGGAAAAAAACCCCACATATACCTTGCTGCCACTGAACCTGCAGAATGAACCACCACTCACATTTCCTTAAGAGCCTCTCTCTGAATCCAAAAACTGCTTGGAACTTGTTCTCAAATGTTACTACACGTTCCTACGAGAGCATTTGTATGCCAGCCCACTGCAAGGGAATGACTCACTTCTGCCACACCCACCCACAGTACTGGTCCTTATACCAGAAACTCAGTAGTGAGCCCCTCAGACATCAGTGCCGTCCTGTTTAGTCTGTCCCAGGACGAAAGGCCCAGAAAATGCAATTATCAGCATCAAGTGCAGATATTTCTTCCTATCATGTCCTCACCCCCCTGGATGCTCTTTCTCAGCCTCTTTTGTGGGCTCTTTCTCCTCTGATCAACCTCTAGGTACGAAAGGACCACAGTGCTTGTGGCTGGGACCCTTTGGGCTTTCTGTCTGCACTTCCACAAGTCATCCCATCCAGTCCCGTGGAGTTAGATGCCAGTGACGTGCTGATGCCCGGGGGCCAGCTCCGCAGCTGCACAAAACTCCACGTTCAGAAGGGCCCCGAGCTAGTTTAATGCTCTGCTGTTGCCATGTTAAGAGCCTTAGTAATTTCATCTTTGAGCTGGTGTTTTGTTTTTGTTTTTGTTTTTTTTTAATATCAAAGAAACACTCTTAGTATGAGCTGGTGTTTTTTAACTGAAGTCTGTTGGTACAGGAGCAGAGGAGATACGGTTATATGTGTATCTCTTGCTGTCCCTTGCCCTTGCTACTCCATTAGCATTTACAGTGCGGGGTGAGCACAGAACTCGGGGAGGCCCACAGGACACGGGGAGAGGGGATCCAGGGAAACTCAAAGAGAGAACAAGATAATTGTGTTCACATCTGTGACCAAAAGTGGGGACACTGACAGCTTTAAGAGGCCATGCTTTTCATTTGAACCAGAACCTACTTTGAAAACAGAAAGAAAACAGTGGTGTTCTAAGAACACAAATAGCCAAGAAACCCTAGGCACATCCTGAAAGATCAGGGAACTTCGTGTGTGTGTGTGCTGTTGGGGTGAGGATGATAGTTTGAAGGTTAAGGCCCTGCACAGCAGTGCTTGTTACAAGGCTTCCATCTACAACTCTTTTTTTTTTTTTTAGAGAGAGAGACAAAGAGAGTGTGCATGCAAGGGGGTTGGGCAGAGGGGTAGAGGGAGAGAGAATCTTAAGCAGCTCTACACCCAGCACACAGCCCAATGTGGGGCTTGATCTCAGAACCCTGAGATCACCTGTGTCAAAATCAAGTCAGAGGCTTAACTGACTGAGCCACCTAGGCACCCCCATCTGCAACTTTTTAAAAAAATATTTTTAAATTGAGATATAAGTGACATACAACACTGTGTAAGTTTAAGGTGTACAATGTGTTAGTTTGGTACATTTATATATTTGCAATGTGATTACTACAGTAACATTAGCTAACACTTTTTTCATGTCTCCGTCAATCTTTCTGTGTTGAGAACAGTTAAGATTTAGTTTCTTAGTAACTTTGAAATTTATAATACAGTATTGTTGACTCTAATCACTCTGTTGTGCATTAGCTCTCCAGATCTTATTGGTCTATCAGTTATCGGTTTGTCCCATAAACACCATCTTCCCAATTCCCCCATACCCAAGCCTCTGGTAATCACCATTTTACTCTGTTTTTTATAAATTCTTTTTTTTTTTTTAGATTCCACAAAAAAGTGATATAATATTTATCCTTGTTTGTTTGACTTATCTTATTTAATACCCTCCAGGTTGATCCATCTTGTTGCAAATGACAGGACTTCCTTCTTTTTAAGGCTGAATAGTGTTCCATGTTTTCTTTATCTATTCATCAGTTGACGAACACTTAAATTATTTCCCTATCTGGGCTATTGTGAATAACGTATTTCTAGATCTTGTCAAAATCTTGGCTGTGATGAACATGGATGTGCAGGTATCCCCTCATTTCAGTTCCTTTGGACATTTAACCAGAAATGGGATTATTGAATCATATGGTAGTTCAGTTTACAATTGTTTGAGGAACTGTTGTACAATTTTCCATAACGGCTGCACCAATTTACATTCCCACTTACATTCCCATGTTTCCCGTTTCTCCATATCCTCACCAACATTTGTTATCTTGTGTCTTTTTGATAAAAGCCATCCGGCAAGTAAATTGTGGTTTCGAATCACCTGCAGCTCTTTTTTTTTTTTTTTTTTGAAGATTTTATTTATTTGACAGAGAGAGACACAGCGAGAGAGGGAACACAAGCAGGGGGAGTGGGAGAGGGAGAAGCAGGCTTCCCGCCGAGCAGGGAGCCCGATGCGGGGCTCGATCCCAGGACCCTGGGATCATGACCTGAGCCGAAGGCAGACACTTAACGACTGAGCCACCCAGGCACCCCTCACCTGCAGCTCTTAATTTCACATACTCCTGGGCTCAGTCATTTTCTCCTAAGACCCAACAGCTTCGCCTGAAAGAGCTCACTGTTTCAGCCACCCATCCTGTATTGTGTACTGATCCTAGGTCACCAGCCTAGACTTCTGGTTCCCTCAAGCCTATTTTACTCTGAAGTCCTTGCTACTCTCCCTGTCATGGGGCTTTTAGGAGCCACCTACTTCCATCCCATAATACTCCCTTAATCTTGGAATTTCAGAGTTGCAACAAGGTGCTTTTTTTTCTACCTCACAGTCCTTTGGGATTGTCATGCAAGTTGTTCCATCCTGTCTCCCAAAGTCTGCGCACAGTGAGGGCTAGGGAGAAGATGCTAACTTCCCTAAGTCGAACCAAAAGCCCACTCTCTCCTTTTCTGTAGGACTCGTGCCTTCTTGATGTTCATCAGTGTAGCGTGGTGGTTACGAACATAGGTGCCAGAGCTGGGTTCTAATTCCACAGTTGCTTATATCTTCCTGGGTGACACTGAGGAAGTTGCTCATCTTCTCTGTGCCACAAATGCCTTTTCTAAAATAAAAAAAGAAAATGGGGTAAGAATAGAATTACCTCATAAAATTGTTGCGAGATTTAAATAAATTATCCTAAGTGAAGTTTGTGTAATAGTGCCTGGCTTATACTAAGGATTATGAAACTGTTCTTTATTCTTAATTTTTCCAAAATGGCTAAAAAGGAGATATTTATCCAAGTGATGATTTCACCAGTACTTACTGTGTGCTTAGCACTGAAGATAAAGTACTAGACAGAACAGATAATGGTTCCTACCTGCATGGATCTTAGAGACAGACCATAAGCAAGCATATAAGCAATTAAATGAATAACTAAAAAATTGAATAAATATTTTGAAAAAAACAACTGTGTGCAGTGAAAGAGGATACAGGAGAGAGACCTAATTTAGATATAGTCACCAAAGAAGAGTTCTCTGAGGAGATACTACTTAAACTAAGAAAAGATGGATCAAAGGAACTATCCACGGAAGAGTATGGGGTCAGTGTGGCAAGAGGAGCATAATAGTCAGAGGGAACAGCATGTGCAAAGAGCTCAAACCAGGAGAAAAGGTTGCTTTGTGCAAGACCCTAAAAGCTAGTATGTCTAGGACCTGTGAGCAAGGGGAGACATCAAAAGATGGGGCAGGAGGAATCCAATCCTGCAGTGCCTTATAAGCCATAGGGAAGATTTGAGATTCCTTTTTTTTTTAAAGATTTTATTTATTCATGAGAGAGAGAGAGGCAGAGGCAGAGGGAGAAGCAGGCTCCCCGCATGCGGGACTCGATCCCAGGACCCTGGGATCATGACCCGAGCTGAAGGCAGACGCTTAACCAACTGAGCCACCCAGGCGTCCCGAAATTTCATTTTAAGCGCAAAGTCCATCAGTTAAAACTTTTGGTAAGGGGGCCAAAATGATCTGCTTTAAGTTATTAAATTATTACTTTGCTTCTGGTATAAAAAATGGACCTTGGGGAAAAATCAGGGAGAGCAGTTGGTCATCTAGGAGATAATTCTTGTGGTTTGGATTAAGGTTTTGAAATTGAATTGAATATAGAGACAAGTGAATGAATTTGAAGTTTGGTTTGGAGGAGGAATGGAGGGACTTACTGATAGAGTGCCTGGGAAAGAAGAGGGAGTGGGGATGAAGACTGGCCCCAGGTTTCTGGCCTGAGCAATGGATGAATTATGGGGACAGTGATTAAGTATAAGGAACAGAAGAAGAAATGGGATATTGGGGGAGTTATGAGGGTGAATTTTCAATTTAGTTTGGACACTTGGAGATAGGTGTGAGATAGTCAGCTAGGGCTCCCCATTAAAGGCACAGCTTCTTTATGAATCACAGCTGCAGAAATGGATTTGGGGGATATAATCTCATGAGTTTTCTGTTAGTAAATGGTACTTAAAGGATAAGAATTGATGAAGTGCAAGTGACCAAAAATGCCCAGAACAATCTTGAAAAAGAACAAATTTAGAGGACTCAAGCTTCCTGGTTTCAAAACTTACCACAAAGCTATAGTAATCAAGAATATAGTATTGGCATAAGGATAGACATACAGATCAATGGAATATAATTGAGAATACAGAAATTAATCATTAATTTATGGTCAATTGATTTTTGACAAGAAAATCCAGTTGATGGTGGGGACTGCGGAGAATAGTCTTTTCAACAGATGTTGCTGTGACAATTGGATATCTTGCGCAAAAGGATGAAGTTGTAGCTGTCCCTCACATTATACACAAAAACCAACTCAAAATGGATCATAGACCTTAATGTAAGAGCCAAACCTACTTAAAATGCTTAGGAAAAAACAGAGGAGGAAATCTTTGTGACCTTGGGTTAGGCCATGGCTTTTTAACTGACACCAAAACCATAAGCAACAAAAGAAAAAATACATTGGACTAAATAAAAATGAAAAACTTTTGTGCTTATAAAAATACCATTGAAAAAGTGAAAAGGTAACCCACTTACTGGCAGAAAATATTTGCAAATCATATATTTGATGATGGCCTTGTATCTAGAATATAAATAAATATAAATATAAAGAACACTTACAATTCAGCAATAAAAAGACAGATAACTCAATTGAAAAATGGGAAAGGATCCAAATAGACATTTCTCCAAAGAATATATACAAATGGCCACTAAGCACATGAAAAGATGCTCACCATTATTAGTCACTGAGGAGATGCCACTTCAAACCCACTAGGATAGCTGTAATAATAAAGATAGACAGTAACAATTGTGGATAAGGATGCAGAAAGACCAGAACCCTCATACACTGGTGGTGGGATTGTAAAATAGTTCAGGCAGCTTTGGAAAACAGTTTAGCAGTTCCTCAAAATGTTGCACAGAGTTATAATAAGACCTAGCAGTTCTAGATATAGCCAAGATAAATGAAAACATACGTCCACACAAACACTGGTAACACATGTTCATAACAGCATTATTGATTATAGCCAAAAAGTAGGAACACCCCCAAAACCCGTGAACTGATGAATGGATAAATCATTGTGGTATATAGTACAGCGGAAATTATCTATAAATCAAAAAGAATGAAATTCTGATACATGCTACAACATGGATAAACCTTGAGAACATGCTAGATGAAAGAAGCCAGCCACGAACACCACATATTGCATGGTTCCATTTATATGAAATATTCAATGCAGGCAAATCTATAGAAACAGAAAATGGATTACTGGTTGCCAAGGGATGGGCAGAGGAGGGAATGGGGATTGAGTGCTAGCAAGTGTGGGATTTCTTTTGTGGATGATGAAACTTCTCCAAAGGTAGGTGGTGGTCATGATTGTACAGCTCTGTATTATGGTATATGAGTTACATTTCAATAAAACTGCTATAAAATTGGTGAGATTACCTAGGGGAGAAAGTGTTGGGAAAAAAAAAAAAAGGTAACAAAGTACACAGCCTGACTTGTGAGGAACTTCCATGTTCAGAGATTGGGGAGGGGTGGAGGAATGGGCCAAGGAGACCAAGATGGGATGGCCCAAGAAGCAGGAGAAATACGTGTATGCAGTGACCCAGGCCAATGAGAAGAGTGTCTTAGAAACAAAGCAGCGGTGGACTGAAATGTTACTGAGAGGCTAGCAAGTTGAATATGAGGAAACGGCCACTGTATCTGGCCAAGTAGCATTATCTTTATCTCCTATTAGACCGTAAGTCCCTTGAAGGCAGGTTGGTGAGACCATCAATTTCTATGGGACAGCAGAGTTGAGCTAGATGGAGTGCGACGTAGAGTGAAGGCAGGTGAAGGACCGGAAGCAAAAATTGTAGACAATTCTTTTCGGACTATTGACGGAGCAGGTAGGTGAGGGGACGGGTGGAAGAGGATATTGGCAAAGGGATGATTAAAAAATAATAATAATAAAGCACAGAACTAGATAATAGAGCCATAAGAAGATGGTGATGAATCAGAGGAAGGAAGTCTGATAATGGAAAGGGGGCTGTAAGTAAAAGAGTGAAGTTCCCAGGAAAGTGAGGATGCATGTAATCCCACAGCAAGTGGGGAGATTCATTTTAGATGGCAAGAGTGATTTTCCCACTGGAGGGATGGGAGGCTGTGGTGGGGGCCGGGGAGATATAAGAAGTTTTATACATATGAGGGAGTTTTAATTTGGATTTTCAACTGTACAGTGTAACAGTAGGAAAGGTTATTAGTTGAGAGTGATAGAAGAGGAAAGTGTAGGAGGTTTGATGGGAGAGATTATATTGAGAAATGAGTACTACAATAAGGTTACTTAACATATTCAGCAACTCACATAATTACAGTTTTGTATGTGTGTGTGTTGAGAACTTTTAACATCTACTCTCAGCAACTTTCAAATATACAATACTGTTAACTATAGTCATCATGCTGCGTTGCTAGAACTTCGTCATCTTATAACTGGAAATTTGTATCTTTTGACTAACTTCATGGGCTCCCTCACCTCTGGCAACCACAAATCTACTCCCTATTTCTAGGAGTTCATTTTTTTTTTTTTTATTCCACATATAAGTGAGATCATACAGTAGTTGTCTTTTTCTGACTTATTTCATTCAGCATAATGCCCTTTAAGGTCCATCCATGTTGTTGCAAATGGTAAGATTTCCTTCTTTTTATGGCTGAATACTATTCCAGTGTATGTGTGGGGGGGAGAGAGAGAGAGATTTTCTTTATACATTTATCCATCCATGGTCATGTAAGTTGTTCCATGTCTTGGCTGTTGTACATTATGCTGCAGTGAACATGGAGGTGAAGATATCTCTACAAGATAGTGATCTCATTTGGTTTGGATATATACCCAGAAGTGGAATTGCTGGATCATATTATTAGTTCTATCTTTAATTTTTTGAGGAACCTCCATACCGTTTTCCATAGTGGCTGCACCAGTTTACATTCTCAACATAAGGGTTTCCATGTGCACAAGAGTTTCCTTTTCTCCACATCATTGCCAGCACTATCTTCTGGATAATAACCTTTGTAACAGGTGTGAGGCAATATCTCATTGTAGCTTTGATTTGCATTTCCCTGATGATGAGTGATGTTGAGCATCTTTTCAGGTGTCTGTTGGCCATCTGGATGTCTTTGGGAAAATGTCTGCTCAGGTCTTTTGTCCTTTTTAAAATCAGATTATTTGTTATTTTGCTATTGTATGAGCTCTTAATATGTTTTGCATATTAATCCCTTAATCAACAGATTATTTTCTAGTCTTATTATTTACCTAATATAATCATTAATAAATTTATACATTAAGTATTTTATTAATTGATCTGACTAATCAGATATCTGATTTGCAATATTTCCTCCAACTCTGTAGATTGCCTTTTTATTTTTTGATCATTTTTTTTTCTATGCAGGTTTTCAGTTTGTTTTAGTCCCACTTGTTTATTTTTCCTTGTGTTGCTTGCACTTTTGGTCATATCCAAAAAAAAATCAGTGCCAAGACCAATGTCAAGGAGCTTTTTCCCTGTGTTTTCTTCTAGGAGTTTTATGGCTTCAGGTTTTATGTTTAATTCTTTAATCCATTCCAAGTTAATTTTTATGAGTGGTATAGGTAGGGATCCAGTTTCATTCTTTTGCATGTGAATGTCCAGTTTCCCCAGAACCATTTATTGAACAGACTGCCTTTTCTCCGTTGAGTATTCTCAACTCACTTAGCAAATATTTGTTGAGCGTATATGCATGGGTTTATTTCTGGGCTCCTGATTCTGTTTCATTGGTTTATGTGTTCTTATGCAAGTACCATACTATTTTGATTATCATAGTTTTGTACGGTAGTTTGAAATCAGGAAGTGTGACGGCTCCAGCTTTGTTCTTTCTCAAGATTGCTTTAGCTATTCAGGGTCTTTTGTGACCTCCATATGAATTTTGGGATTTTTTTCTATTTCTGAGAAAAATGCCATTCGACTTTTGATAGTAATTACATTGAATCTGTAGATGGCTTTGGAAGAGTATGGATAGTTTAACAATATTAACTCTTCCAGTTCTTGAAAACAGATGTCTTTCCATTTGTGTCTTCTTCAGTTTTTCTTATGAATGTCTTATAGTTCTCAGTGTACAGATCTTTTACCTCTTTGGTTAAATTTATTTTTAAGTATTTTATGTTTTTTTCTTCTTTTGATGCTATTGTAAATTAGATTGCTTTATTTCTTTTTCAGATAATTTGTTGTTAGTATATAGAAACACAATTGATTTCTGTATGTTGAGTTTGTATCCTGCAGCTTCCCTGAATTTGCCTATTAGCTCTAATGGCTTTTTGGTGGCATCTTTAGGATTTTTTATATATAAGATCATGTCATCTATAAACAGACAATTTTACTTCTTCCTTTCTATTTCAGATCCCTTTAATTTCTTTTTCTTGCTTGATCACTGTGGCTAGGATGATTACCCCAGTAAATTATTGACAGTGTTTCTGGCCCATTTCAAGATTGTGATAATGAAATGAAGTGAAGAGAGTTGGATAATTTCTTTTGCCTAACAATCTTCAGTTGCAAGTGTGGAAAAGCCAGATTATTGGAGGTATCCAGTGCTTGGGTTTGGCCCTACAAATATGAAGAAGATAAAGCAGAGTAAGAGAATTCAGGACTTTTTCAGGTAATGCTTGAACTGATGAGGCATGTCATCCATGCTCCACACAGAGGGATGTGAAGATGGCAGAGGGAGTAGATTGTGAAAGTGGTAGAGGTAGTGCATTGGAGGTCTCTAGGAGACTGAAAACGTAGTGGGCGTGGGTGAGCAAGTAAGATAGAGAGGTAGGTAGTGATAGTCACCAAGTGGGACATTCGAAGCCGAGATTTTGTGGGTAATGGAATTTCTGATGTTGACATAGTCTATGCAGAATGGGGTTAAGAAAGAGATGAGGGAAAGAAAGGTAAAATGTATTCGGTTGAGAGGCTGGGGCATTGGATGGACTGTCTATGTGCATATAGAAGAGAGTGAAAATGATGGCCTCCTAAACTCATGGTGGTGGTGGGCTGCTCTCAAAATCTGCTTTATGGTGATACCTCAATGTGACTTGAATAGAGAACAACTTGCAACATCTGTTGAAAGAGAATCAGTGTCACCCATTTGCACGTTGGAAATCATTTTTGGTGGTCATATCTAAGTGTGTACCAAGGATGGTTATGCACTCTCATTTAAAACTTAGAAAAATCTTGAAGGTTTTCTTTGTGGGACAGTAATCCATACCTAAGAAAGGACACTTTATTGTTCTGTGGTCCTCTCTAATTCTGTATTTTTCCAATTCATTCATTTAGTCGTTTGACAAATTCTTAGTCCTTGCATACTTTGTATCAGGAATGTGCTGGGACTGCAAGTTCTGGTGCATAATCTATAGAGCTGGTCCTCCCAGAGCTCCTGGTGTGACAGACTGTAGAGTAGTGTGTACTGTGTGATCACTTATTTTATATGATATGCATAATTCTCTTGTGCTGGTTAAATTTGTGGTGTGTACATCTCTAAATGCTTTATGACCCACCATTAGGAGCTGAAGGTAGGTCACATGTTTTTGTCATGTTGACACCACCAGACCTGCCCAGATTCATTATACGTATTACTTTTGTAGTTATTTTCTTATCATTGTTTGGTTTGATTTCTTTGATTTCTTTGCCTTCCAGACTTTAACATTTTACTGGAATACAATGAACCAAGATTGTCTTGGAGTGAAAACACTTGGTAGTCTTGTTTTAGGATATGTGTCACTGAAGTCTTCAGGATTGAAGGATTTCTGAAATCTGGTGTCAGGAACTTATTGCTGGAAGCTACCTTCCCTGATTCCAAATCAGAGCCATTAAGCAAATTCCCAAACTCTCCTCTTGGGGATATGCGGCTTGCTGAGGAAAGGAGACATGGGTTCTTTACACTTGGCATGGGGGATGGTCTGAAAGCTGCCTCTGATGATCAAACATTCCTTCTTCTTTTTCAAACATTATTTAATCTTACTTCAGCCCTCCTGTTGTTCAAATGTTAACCAGGGTAGCCGACCCTCTTCAACATTTCAGTCAGTCAGATAGCAGTTCTGCTCATGGGCCCAGCCAGGGCATCTTGGCACATATAGAATTGAGCTTAGGAGGAAATACCAACTTGTTCTTTATTCAGCTTCTCTAATGACCTCATTTTTCAACCCCATTCCTACCCATTCTCGTAAAAAGGAAAGAAGTTGTAAATGTGGTTTGCACACATGGTGCTCCTGTTCCCACATCTTAATTTCCCTTTGGACTTCAAAATAAAAGTTCATATGGTGCTTTGTGGGGATCTTATGATAGAAAGGACAGCCCGCTCACCCTCCCCATTCTCAGTCTTCCTAAAGTTAACTGACACGGAATTCCCACTTCCACGTGTTTCTGTTTAGTTGAGAATACTTAGTGCTGAACTAAAAATGAATGTTGCTGTTGAAATATATCATGTTATGAAAGCATTTCTGTACAGATTTTTATATATAGCATTTGTGGGATTTTACATTTTTAAAATTCACAAGTACCTTGGATCTTGAGAATAATGCAAATACCAGGGCAAACAGTTTTGTTCATGATGCTTATAATTATGAATCAGCTTTACACGTGAATGGAAGTTTCCACCATTTTCCGTTGAATGCAGGGTAGAATGTTCATTGTTATGAGAAATATCTAAAAAGCACTCTTCTTTTTATGAGATTTTATAAGATGGCAATGATATAAAACTGCAAAAAAAATGAATTTTTATAACTCATAATTGCAATGCCTAAAAACGTAAAATGCTTAGAAATCACAGAGTTTAAACTCTTCATTTTATGGAAGAAACTGAGGCCCAGAAAAGTCAAGTGAGTGCTCTGAGTCATAGGTGAATATGTGTGGGGCTAAGACCATGGGTTGATTTCCCAGTTCCCAAACTAGCTCCTCCTTCCTGTGGTGAGGTACCTGCATGATCTTCCCTACGCTAGTTGGTTCACTGAAGATGGATGAGATCCCATTTTCTTATCTATCAAATGAGGGAGTTTAATTAAAATTTTAGGATTCTGCCTGGCTAGAAAACAAGATAATTGTAGTCTCTGAATTAAGATGAGAAGGAATGCGAGTGGCAGGAGAAGAATATGCTCAGTGGGGCTTTTGACACCATCCCAAATTTCAGTCATGTTTTTCTCTTCAAAATAATAATACAGAAATTCTTTACACTTTTGTATCATTCTGTGTAGTTCTAGGGGACCTTCCAGTTATGGTTCATAGCATCCCCAGCAACAGAGGTGGCTGTGTGACTCACACCTGCCCTAATCATAGTACCCATGTGTCTTGTTATATACAAATGGGATTTTATGTGCTGTCACTGGGAAAGACAGTGAAGAAGTCTTTGCTGTGGGGTCAGCAGCTGGGACGATGTAAGCCTGGAGCTCTCTGTGGGTCTGTAGTCCCAACCTTCCAACCCCAACCATAGCTCCCAGCCTCCTGCTATAAAGGAAATAAGACAGGAGAGAGAAGGGGCGAGTGAGCACAGGGAAGGGGCAAGGGCAAGGGTAGTCATTTGAATCCTGGCCTTATCTATGCCCAAAGTGTCTTCCTGCTCTTCCCCATTACGTGAAGCAGGAAATTACTCCTTTTTTGCTTAAGCTAATTTGAATTGGTTTTCTATCACCTTTATCTGAAAGACTCTTGATGGAATGCAATTACCTATGCCCAATAGGGGAATTGAAACTGGGTCAGGAAAAAGTTTCAAAATAAATCCCAAGGATAGTGGGTGATATTGGACATGATCTTTAGTTATTTTCATTTACTCATTAATTTACTGAGCACTTTCCATATGCAAAGCACCCTAACTTAGGGGGAGGGAAACTGAGGACAGGGCAAAAAATGAAGCCAGGGAGCAGGTCAGAACATGAGAAAGCCAGCGTACCAGCCTTAAGCCCCATGGTTTGTGGAAGCAGGGAGTCAAGATCAGCTGAAGAATCTGGGGAAGGTCCCTGAGACAAGGTCAGGACCCCCTGGGACACTGAGGTTCCAAATGATTTGGGCTGAAAAGAACTTGGCTGAAATGAAGACTCGGTGGGGGGGAAAAAAAAATATCTCGTTAGTAAGGATTTTCTAGTATTGGTAAATGTGGTGTACCATGGAGTATTTAATAACTTTTCAAGCATTTTCTTTCTGCTTGGAATTTGTATAGCTTTTTTCTTTGTTTTTGCTTTTAAATAAGTCTTTCTTACTTGGTGCTATTTGTAATGGAGTAACCTGGTATACTAATTGCCCAACCACTGATGGGTTTGTTAAATAAAGTAGGTTAGGAAACATAATAGATGGCATATTCCTACTTTTGAATAAAATAATACATGTGCCTCCTGAAAGATTTATGAAGGGATATATAGCAGTGTATTATCAGCAGGTGACTTTGGGTAGGAGAATATCATGAATATTCTTTATATTATTTTGCTTGTCTATATTTTCCAATATTTTTGTAGTAAGCGTGCATAATTTTTGTAATAAGAAAATAATAAGAGAAGCTTGAGCATTAAAAATATAAAAATACAAGAAACCTGAACATAGCCAACACACGGCAAGTAGGAAGGGCTGGGTGAATGGAAGGTAAATGGACATCTTGACAGGAAGTGGTAGAAGCAGAGATCTGGGGGGATGGCCTCTTGTACTGGGGGTTTAGGAGAAAGGGAATGGAATGAGGAGGGCTTTTTCTGTTGTCCCTGCTTTGTGTCATCAGTATTTTAGTTTTTTTTTTTAATTTTTATTTTTTAAAGGATTATTTATTAGAGAGAGAGGGAGTGAAGGAGAGACCACGAGCAGGGGGGAGGAGCAGAGGGAGAGGAAGAAGCAGGCTCCCCGCCGAGCAGGAAGTCTAATGCGGGACTCTATCCCAGGACCCCAAGATCACAACCTGAACCAAAGGCAGACACTTAACCGACTGAGCCACCCAAGCGCCCTGTGTCATCATTGTTTAAAATAGCAAGGTGAATTTGTTTTGAGAGGAAATTTTAAATAAGGAGATGTCAGTAAAAAGGCCCTGCCTTGGGCTTAGAAAGGAAGAATATCGGAGAGCCCAATTAAAAAAAAATATATATATATATATATCAGATATATATCATAAATATGTATGACTTGTAAGTCTATTTCAACATGTATAGTGGTTTGGGACCTCGAATGGGTTGATGATGGGTTAGCACGCATGTGGCAGGGAAGATATGATGACTTCATAAGTTTGCAAGAAGAGGTCATAAGCTGAGGGGGATGTTACCTCTTGGATGGAGGCCACTGCCTATGTCCCTTTGCTGTTGACTTTGAGAGACATACAAAACAGTGGCAATGTGAAACAAATCATTTGGAATGAAAGCGTGTGAACACCAGAAGCAGCAATGAAAGGGTAGGAGGAGCGGCCAGGGATTCATTAGGACAACAGAGATCAATCGCGTGTCTCCAGGAACTTGAAAAATTGGTTGGGTTACTGGAGAAGAAGCATTTCTCTTTGAATATGACTGATGGAAAGAATCAAAAAGCAAGAGTTAGCAGAGGTTTGTGAATCTAAATAAGCTGCTTAATGTTGCTGAATACAGAAGAAAAATGTAGATAGATATTTTGAGCTTGCTTCTTAGAATGTTCAAATACACAAAAAAGACAAATTAGCTGTGACAACTTTCTATAGACTGAATCAGAACAAGTTAACAGTGATGGGGAGAATTGAAGTCTTGGCAATAAAGTTCTCTGTGGAAGATTAAAAAAAAAAACCAAACAAAAAAACACCAAGGAAGTGAAAAGCTTAAAACGTTGGAACAGGCTTTGGATGAATTTCCTTTAGAACTGGTGATTATGTGAACCTTGTTCTAAAATCTGCAAATAATTCAAATGGCAAAGTTTCAGAGAGGGTTTCCTTTGGGGTCATGTCTCTAATCCTGGGTTAAGGGTAACATAGGAGTGCTTAGTTGAAGAGAAGACAAAATTTGAGATTCAGACATTTTTAGTGAAGAGTCTTGACATCAGATGACTACATGAGAAGATACAATATTTCTTTGAGTAACATGGTCATGACAAAGCTAAGTCAGTGAGTTCACAAGGTTGGAATCTATGCCGCTCTCTGATGGGACCCCAGGACCCCCCTCTTCCCCTGGGTGCTTCCCCACCCCTTCATTTTCCGTGACTCCAATTTGAGTCCAGGCCCTCATCTTCGTTCCTCTGGTTGGGAGACGCCGTATGCCGTACTCTTTGCCCTTTTCAGACGTTGTGATGGGAGATCTTTTTTTTTTTTTTTAAAGATTTTATTTATTTATTTGACAGAGAGAGACAGCAAGAGCAGGAACACAAGCAGGGGGAGTGGGAGAGGGAGAAGCAGACTTCCTGCTGAGCAGGGAGCCCAAGGCAGGGCTCCATCGCAGGACCCTGGGATCATGACCTCAGCTGAAGGCAGACGATTAACGACTGAGCCACCCAGGAGCCCCTGTGATGGGAGATCTTGTTTGCGTCAGGTCCCCCTCGGTGCAGCCCAGCGAGCAGACCATGTTCTCGGCTGGCTGCCCAGAGACTTGGGTCCTCGCTCTTCCTCTCCGACAAAAGACCTGCCCGCTGCTGACAAGAACGCTCTTGCTGCCACATCCACTGTCAGGCTCCGAGTCCGGATCAAACCGCTGTTGTCTGCCGGCTGTCAGGGGCCATCAGGGCTCAGGTAGCAGCGGTTCCTGTTTCTCTTTTCTCTAAAGTAGATCAGGAGTTGCTCCTGTGTGGTGTTTCAGATCACCTTACCGAGTCCTCGCTGGGATACAAAAGCACTTACTCCTTTCTCCAGCTCTCCTCTGCCTGTCACGTCCCAGAGACAAAATTGTGCAGTTGAGGCTTCATCTGCCCGCTCCCCGTGGTGCCTGGTTCCCACCTCGCACCTGCTTCTTCGTCCCTCCTGTAACCGGTCTGGGGCGCCCTCAGGCAGGGCGGCCCCATCCTGACGCTCCGTAAGGATTTTGCATAGAACCTTCGATCTGGAGGTGAGGTGTGGCCCAGACAGCTGCCCTCCCTGTATAATAACAATACCTAGAGAAACTCTCCAGTTCAGCCAGGAGATGTGTTGGGAATAACTTAACCCGTGCTCTGGAGAGCAGTCTGTCTACACCTTACTGTGTGCGCCTCGTTGATAGATAAGAAATTATAAAGAGAGCTTCGTGGAAGGGGTGAAAACCCTTAACCGGTGTAGCTGAAGGAGCAGTTTTGTTGTGCTTGGATGATTTTGCTTTGCAGCCCAGGATACTTTTGTTGTACTAGATGCTGCTTTAGGGACTCGTACCCTTGCTAACATGGGTGCTTAAGCGCTGATTCTCTCGGGAGGGTTTTGCTCCTTCCACTGTGTTTGCAGAGTGCTGGCTGTGGTGGTGGGTGTAGCCTATTTCTTTCTCCCCCTCCTACTCTTTCTCGCCCCATCCCTCTCCATCCTTCCTTCCCTTTCTCCCTAATGCAGGTGGTCTGCAGCTGTGTTAGCCCAGCTGTGATGGTCATCCTCTGGTAGTCTGATGAGGGCAAGAGCCCCGTAGCCAGTGAAGGGGGCTGTGAGGGGCATCATCATCCATCTTCTCTCTGCACCTCTGCTATCCCGTCTGGCTCAGGTAGGTTTCTGACTCTGAAGGTAGGGAGATAGGGAAGGAGGGGAGCAAGGGGCCTGGAAAGTCATTGCCTGATTGGCCCTGCCCTGAGCTAGCTGTGCGGGGTTCCGGGCCAGTCAGTGTTGACAGCTGTCTCTTTCTCAGGCGTAGGCTTCAGTGGGCTTCTCAGAGGCTCCTTTAGGGACTGCACTGCCCGTGACTTCCTCCACAGGCGGCTTTGCTCTCAGCCCTTCTTTTTTGGCAGTTTGCTTCAGAGACACTGTCTGCTGGAACCCGTCATCCTTCCTGGCATCCATCCTTCCGTCATCCTTCCTGGCACACCTCTTGTGTGGGATTGATCATGGCTCCTGGCCAGCTCTATCTCCTGTTTGGACCACATCTGGTCCAGGAGAAACTTATGCAATTCTGGCCCAAGAAAGCAGTGACTCTCTTTTACTTTCCCTCCAAAGCTGTGCACCAGCCATTCTCTTGTTCTCTGAGTTTCTTCCACTGGAGTCGGCTCCCAGTCCACTGAGTACTGTCCTTACCGCTGGGGACCCACAGAGCTTTTACTTGTAGTCCCCTCCTTAACACTTCATTACAGGGCTGGACCCCAGGGGAAGCTGAGTGAGAAATACAGCTAGACTCTGAATCTCTTCTTCCTTTCAGTCCTGAGTAAATGTCCTTGAACTGAAAGTTTCTTCTCTCCTCTTTTCCTTAGACTACAGTTCCCTCGGCAAGCAGGGCCACTCCAGAGACCCTCTAGACGTGTAAAATGAGGGTAATAATAGTTCCTACATCATAGGGTGTGTGAAGGTTAAATGAGTTAATGTGTATAAAGCACTTATACCAGATCCTGGCACATAGTAATTGCCATGTAAGTATCAGCTATTATCATAATTACAATGCCATGTGGATGAACCATCTAGTCCTTCCCTCTCCTTCTGTGGGCTTGCGGCAGAGGGGTAGAGATAGAGGTGGGAGAAGCGAGAGGATTAGTCTTGTACGGGAGACGTGGGACTGGGAGTGGGGGACCTGAGGTCCATGAAGTTTAATCACTGAATAAGAAGTAGCTAATTAAAAACAGTATTATTGAGGGGCGCCTGGGTGGCTCAGTCGTTAAGCGTCTGCCTTCGGCTCAGGTCATGATCCCAGGGTCCTGGGATCGAGCCCCGCATTGGGCTCCCTGCTCAGTGGGAAGCCTGCTTCTCCCTCTCCCACTCTCCCTGCTTGTGTTCTCTCTCTCACTGTCTCTGTCAAATAAATAAAATCTTAAAAAAAAAAAAACAGTATTATTGAAATTTCTTTGAGCTCAGCTTCAAGAAGGGGAAGTGTTGAATAACCAGACAGTGAAATATTAAAATTTTGCATTGGCTGGATTGAAAGAAACAATTAATGGGACATATACTACCTTGTTAAATATATACAATGATTAATTTGTGCCTCCGTGAACTAGGTTAATGTTAAAACCCCAGTTTATTCCTCAAACAGTGTCTGAATGATTTGGCTAAGATTTCAGAGGGACTGTGAAGCCCAATAAGAATTAAGATGCCAACTCATCCACCCATGGGCAGTCACTCTCTTCCTGTCAGCAGCTGAGTTATTGTCCATTTTCAGTGTTGAGTTGCTAGTGTCTTCTCTGTTCTTAGGCTACTGAAAGGTGTATAACATACATACCGAAGACAGGTAATGCCTGGTAGTGAGAGCTCATTCACTGGCCTACCCAGGGACCTTCATTCATTCAGCGTGCTTCCTAAAACCTTGTTTTAGGGGTCCTTTAGGGGTTTTCCAAATTTTATAAAATTGACACATTCTTTACAGTCAAAGATCCCTCCAACCTGCACTGTGATCAACGTCCACCTGCTTTGATTGTTCTTTCTGCGTCTCTGCATGCTTCGGTTCTCATCAGCCCCCCCGGCCTCCCTGTCTGCCAGTTTCAGGAGCCTTGTTGACCAATTCAGTCTTCACACATCCCTCAGCTCCTGCTGCCTGGGTCTCCTCTCTCCCAATCGCTGCATGTAAAACACGGGATGTTCTGCATGTTTTAATCTAGCCACATTGATTGCATCGATGTCTTGTCAGATACTCAAGAGCCTGTGGCCTTGTCAGCCACACAGGACAGATCAGAGATGGGCCCTCTGGTCTTTTGACCCTGATTATTCTTTCTTCTTGTTCTGATTCTCTCTTTGCGTTATAGAAGTATGTGGCCAAGGGGAGCCAGGGGGAGGAGGGAAGGAAGAAATCAAGGAGGAGGAGGGAGTAGGAGGTCAGTGCTCAGAAAAACACAAGAACAAAAGAACTGCAAATTGGGACCTCTCTTCACAGCCATTTTCGTTAGGAAAGTCAGTGAGGAACCATCCATCATCTTCCAAGACTCCTGGCTCAGGGCTGGCTTGGACCAAGTGAGAGCTGTTAGGCAGTCACCTGTCAGACGCTTCCTAGGGCCACCTCTGTGCAGTCACTCTGCCTTCCCCACGAGGGCCCTCCCACTGCCTTTGGGAGCTTCACATCCCAGTTACTTACTAAGCAGACAAAAAGGAAATGGTTGCTGGTACCCATGATTGGAGAGTAGTACATGGCCTGTGGCTGTAAGGATGGGCTTCGCTTGGCGAATGTTCAACCAGGTTTATTTTGTTTGGATGTTTTTTGTTGTTATTGAATGCATCCAGAGATGATATGTGCCCTAATTGCATTTCCAGAACATTTCTTGACAATTCTGATAATCTATGGGTTTTTAAAATTCAAGTCTTGGTGTTGGGGTTTCCTCCAACATTTGAATCTGGGTTGTATGTGAAGGTGGGTTGGGATTGGGAGGTTTATGAATAATATATGAGATTTGTAACCATCTGTGGAGCTGAACGTAAAATAGACTGTGTGTGTGTATGTATAAAAACTCTGTATTTCCATTCTGTGTTTGGAATTTAAAGTTTTAAGGGAAAGTTGGTGCCTTTATCTGACCTGTCAACATTATAGATGATACTGTATATTTATGAAGATATTTGCATATCTTTTATCAGATGGATGCTCTTAGTTGATTTAGTGTTCCAGTTTCTATTTGGAAAGTGAATTAATATTTGAAATGAAGATGAAAAGCTCAGGGGATCCAACTCACTGTCAGTCTTAGGTGCTTCGTGCACTTGGGATGTTTGACTTTTTGGGGTTAAGGCTGGGTGTAGGGTAAATGAGTGAATTAGGACCTCTCCCACAGCCTTGTCTTCTGTTACCACCCACCTGCAGGCCTACAGCATGTCTTAATCCTGAAAGGTTTCTTCTGAGCTCTGATGTTCACTGGTTATCATTTAAAACACACTTTACTTCTATTGAGTTTTAAATGGGCATTCTTGAAGACCTAAAGTATCTAAGATTAAAAAAACAATCCTTTAAGAATTTCAACAATGAGGGGCGCCTGGGTGGCTCAGTCGTTAAGCGTCTGCCTTCGGCTCAGGTCATGATCCCAGGACCCTGGGATCGAGCCCCGCATCAGGCTCCCTGCTCAGTGGGAAGCCTGCTTCTCCCTCTCCCACTCCCCTTGCTTGTGTTCCCTCTCTCGCTGTATCTCTCTCTGTCAAATAAATAAAAATCTTTAAAAAAAAAAAAAAAGAATTTCAACAATGAAAGCAAACCTAGTTGAAAGAGTGTTTTTGCATATATCTTGTTCTGGCTTTTCTTTCTAAATTACAGAAGCCCTATTCAATAGAAAGGACAGATTTTATTATGTATATTTCACAGATGCTAAAACTGATATTTAGAGAGGTAAAGGATTTAAAGCCACAGTAAGCCTCAGCCCAAAGATATGAGAATTCATTGAATCTCACAAGTATTTTTTCCTCCTATGACAGAGCACTGCCTGTCTTCTCTCTCTCTCTCTCTTTTTTTTAAGATTTTTAAATTTATTTGTCAGAGAGAGAATACTAGAGGGGGAGTGGCAGGGGGAGAGGGAGAATCAGGCTCCCCACTGAGCAGGGAGCCTGATGCAGGACTCAGTCCTAGGACCATGGGATCATGACCTGAACCAAAGACAGACACTTAACCGACTGAGCCACCCAGGCATCCAGCTCTTTGTCTTCTCTAATAATGGAGTTTCAGGTGGTAGGATAGAAGAGGAAGTGAGATTTTTCTGTATAGAGAAGATTACTCATACCCTTGAGGATGGCCCTCTGTTCTGCCTCATCCCAAAGAATAATATGGTAGAGCAAAACCTATGTGGAATCAGACAGAATACAGTTCTTAATCCAGCTCTGCAGCTTGTTAGCTGTGTGCTCTTTACAAAGTACTGAACATCTCTGAACCCAGTTTGACATTCTATAAAATGGAAAAACACTGAACAGTGTTATGAGAATTTGAGGCGTGCCTATAATGTTCCTGGCTTAGAGCGAATAAGCAAGACTTGATATTTTGGATTATTAATACCTCACAGTCACTTTCTCCTTTTTGGGGAATGAGGAAGACTCAAACGAGGATAGTTCAAGGTACGCATACAAGTGTTTACACACACAGAAAACAGGTTTAATTTAGATGAGGAATGGCTTTTCTGTTATGAAGTGACTAGTTGATTCAGTCATGTTAGGGATTTCCAAGCTGATTTTTAAGTGGAGTTGGAGTCTCATTTTATTGAGTTCTCACACTTGCCTGGCTAAGATGCCCATTTGGAGGACTCATTTTGGGGACTAGACAACACACTTGAAGCAGTGATGTCAGCACTCTAAAGGGTCTGATCTTTTTCCCCACATACATGCTAACCAGTTGGCCAGTTCCATAGGCACTGATGGAAGGCATGCATCTCTCAAGTCAGAAACAAAGGACTTCATTGTTCATGGCACAGTAAACAGCATGAGCTGTAGCCTCATATCAGTTTCCTTTGGCTCTAAAGTGTGAAAAGACATGGGCAGCTCAAGTAGATGCTGTGTACATAGTGGCTTGTATCACACCCGAGAACCCCCAAATTTAGAAAACCCTAATATTTTATAATGGACTCTCCAACTTTTGCCTCAGAAATCAGATTTATCATACTGTATAGGTAATGGACCTGCCCTTGGCTTTGGAGAAAGATCTTCTAAGAGTATTTGCTTTACAAACATCCTTATAAAGATGGTTCAGAATAGAGTCAGTGCCTCTGCTCTACAAGATACAACAAAGAACCATGGAGGATTGTCTCCCCATAAACGGCATGCCCAGTCATCATTGATGTGATAATATCCACTAAGAACCTACTATATGTTTGGCCCTGGGGTCAGTGACAAAAGTCAGTAAATTGCTTAGAGTAGAAGGTTCTTCCATAGCATCCTCCAGAGTTTCTCTCCTTAAAGAGCACTGATAGATCTTCTAGATTGAACTCATTCTCCCTTACCAGTAAACTGGCCACACTTTATATTTCTAAAATTCTTCCTTCCCCAGCTATTTAAAATATTTGTTAATGAGCACTTACTATGTGCCAGGCAGGGCTGATGCTTTTCACGAACTAGCTACGGTTCTCTTCAAACAGATGAAGATAAGTGAGCGGCAGCTTAACTCGGGTCACAAGGGGTGATTGGTAGCAGGGATTGTATTGCAAGATCTTCCGGCTCTTCACAGTCTCACTAAAAGAGAGAGAAGCTTAGTGTGTTTTTGATGCATTTCTTCCCCCTTGAGATCGAAGAGGGGAGAGGGGAGGGATGGGTGTAGACAGAACAAGCCTCTGAGAAACGGGCAGAAAAACTGGAGAAAAATTCTCCTCACATTGTATGGTCAGCACTGAAGTCACTATCTCTACAAAGGGTGCTTGGGGAAAGCTGTAAAATAATTAATAGCGCATGGGAGGAACATTTATATTTCAATTGTCTACATTTAGGAAACACTTTGCATATCTGTTCAAGGTTTCTGCCCATGGTCTTGAAAATAAATGAGAGAGGAGGTGACAAAGGAGGCCCAGGGGCAAGCCAAGCCAATTAGAGGGCCTCAGACTGAGCACCTAAATTACTGGGATCCCAGGCATGACCTTGTGGCCAAGCTGGGTAGAAGTCCACATCTGGTTTCGTCTGTTTTCTCAATGATTGTCAGGTCCCCTTCGTGGCCTCCTGTGAGATTTACCAGGCATTGCTTCAGAACTGGGCCCCTAATTTCCTCGCATAATTGGCTTGTGTGGGCCACATGCGATGTAAAGGTTATTGGGCTCTGCACAGTCACTTCAATAATTTTCAGATGCACTACTTGGGTTGATGTGTGCTACAGTCCTGGAAGGAGAGAAAACAAATGGTTTTCAGCCACGCTTACATAAATTCACAAGACCTTGAGGGTCCTGCTTTCTGTTAGAATTAGGGCAAAAATTAACTTTCATCTTTGAAGTGAAGCTATGAACTTATGATAGAGACCCTGAGGCTTTGCATTCCTTTGTACTTATCACCCCAGTAGCTGAGAAGGTGGACAGAGCAGGCCCTGCCATTTCCAGTTTTATGCAGGAGACAGCTGATGCCAATGAAGGACTTCCCGACGCCGCCCCTCATTGCTGGTAAAACCGAGACTAGATACAAAGTCTTCCCACTAGATGGCGCTGCTCACCAGAGGGTTGGTGCACTTTTTCTCCTTACATAACTAAAAGAAGAAAGCCTCTTTGTATGTTCTAGGGTCTTTCTTAACTCCTCTCAGCTCCACTGTCATTTAATGTGGTTAGTATCGAGGTGCAGACCTGAACACAGTATTCCTGAAAGAGCTGTCCGTTTTGGAGGCAGCATTTATAAAGTAAATTTTTGAAGATTGGATCACTTTTTCAAACTTCAGTTTACATGACTAAAATCGAGATAGGTATCGAAAAAATAAATATGACATCCCAGACAAAATATGGACTGGAGAGAAACAAAGATAAGCAATTAAAAGAAAACTTCCAAAAGAAAATCATACCGTTTGGATAAGATTTTGGTAATAATAACAGAATAAAAGTTACAAGGAGAAATGCTATCTTGAAACTTCATTCTCTTTGAATTACAGATATCCAAGGGATATATCATCATAGTGTTGGAATTCCAGCTTCTTTTGTTTGATTAATACACTCTATTCTAAATATTCTTTTAAAAATATTAATTTTATAAATATAAGAAAACACTGACCATGGGCTTGGGTTTAGTCTTAGTTGCTGTAGTGCAATCTCTGTTGATATTTTGCACGATAAATATTTCTGTCCTAGTTACTGTTGAGATTTGCTTTTTAAAAAGTAACCTTATTTTTTTTCTATTAATAGACTTATTTTTTAAAGTATCTTTAGGCTTACAGAAAACTTGCTCAGAAAATGCAGAGAGTTTCCAGATTCCTCTCTTCCTGCCAATTTTCCTTATTATTAACATCTTGCATTCGGGTGATGTATTTGTTATAACCGAGGAAACTATTGATACACGTTATTTTCTTAACTAAAGGCCATAGTGTAATTAGGGTTTGCCCTTTGTGTTGTACAATTCTATAGGCTTTCACAAATGTGCAGTGTCATGTTTCCACCATTATAGCATCATGCAAATAATTTTACCACCCTATAGAACAACTTTGTGCCCCACCTATTCATTCCTCTTTCCTCCAGCCCCCAACCCTGGATTCCCCCCTGATTTTATCTATATGTGGTGGGTTTTTAATTTTTTCTTTTTACTGTTGTTATAATTTTGCCTTTCCCAGAATGTCACGTAATTGGAATCATTGTACTTAGCCTTTTCAGACTGACTTTTTTCAGTTAGGCTATGCACGTATGATTCCTCCATGTCTTTTCATGGCCGGTAACTCTTTGTTGTTGTTGTTGTTTTTCCATTACCAGATAATATTGCATTACATGGATGTACCAGTTTGTTTACCCATTCACCTATTGAATGGTATCTTGATTGCTTCCAATCTTGGCAACCATGAATATAGCTACGATAATCACTTGTGTGCAAGTTTTTGTGTGGACATATGTTTTCAAGTCATTTGGTAAATACCTAGGAGCATGATTGCTGGATCACAAAGATGTATGTTCAGCTTTGGTAAGAAATTGCCAGACTGTCTTCTGGAGTGGCTGTACCACTTGGCACTCCCACCGGCATGAATGAGAGCTCCTGATGTTTCCCTATCCTGGTCAGTGTTGGTTTTGTCAGGGTTTCAGCTTTTAGCCATTCTCACGGGAGTGTAGTAGTATCTCATTGTTTTAATCCGCAGCTGGGCATCTGTTGTATTTATTTGCCATGTGTTATTTTCTTTGGTGAGTTGTCTATACAGATTGTTTGCCCACTTTTTAAATTGGATTGTTTTCTTACTGTTGAGTTTTAAGAGTTGTTTGTATATTTTAGATATATGTCCTTTATCAAATATGTCTTTCTGCAAATATTTCCCCCCAGTCTGTTTTTTGTCTTAAATTCTCTTTAAAGGACTTGCTGTTTGGGACTTATTTTAAAACTATCATGTGCTAACATGGAAGGTTCTTTCTTCTTTTCCTTCTTAGGGCATCTGCATGTAAAGAAGCGTGTGGATTTCAAGGCAGGCTCTGCTTCCACATAGGAAAGACAGTTCCCTCTCTAAGCATCAATTTTCTCAGATGTAAATACAAAGAAGTTGAATTGGATTGTTTCTAAGTTTGCACATAGCTTGAATGTTCTGTGAGTCTGTTTGATGACTACAGATTGCATGCAGGCAGGGAGTTTTCTGAAGCTTACTTTCTCTACATGGATGTTATTATTGGGGACTTCTGTGAGTCTTCACATATGCTGAGGTCAGAAATGGAGAACTCATTCTTCCTTGGGATGGGTACTGCTCATACGAACACACGGAATAAATGGAGAGTCCAAGTCATAGAAAGGATGCCTACCAGTGTAGACAGGGTATTTGATCTCAGTTGGCACTGAGTGTGCTCCAGAATTAGACTTAGCTTATCTTCGGAGCTTGTTTGCATTTCTTCCCTTTGCCTGGGTGGCACCCAGCCCCAGCCCATGCATCATCATCAGGTCCTAGTGTCGTCTCCTCCACCAAACCTTACTGATTCCATCTTAGGGAGAAAAAAAAAAAAGTTTTAATTTCCCCGAGATCCTAAATGCACTTTATGTGTCTCTGCCTTTTTTGACGTATTTTCCTGCACTTTCCTGCCATGGGCTAGGCTCTTGTCCCAGAGATAATCAAGCTCACTCTTGTCTTAGGGCTTTTACCATAGCTCTGAATTCAGCCTACGAGGTTTGTTCTCTCCCGGATTTTTGCAGGCCTGCTAACTTGTCATTCAGATCTCAACCAAATATCACTTCCCGGAGAGAAGCTTTCTCTGACTCCTCAATCCAAAGTAGACAGCTTTATTCTTTTTTTTCTTCTTCCCCTCCTCCATTTCTGACTTTTGTTAGAATGATCGAGATTTAAAATTTCTCCTTTTACTTCTACTGCTTTACAAGTTATCGATATAATTTGTTTTCTTCTGGTGGTTTCTCTTACATTTTAAACATGTATACTTACCCTGAAAAGGTTAAAATTAATTAGTGTCTTTTCTCTTCTCAAACATCCTCTGAAGTTTCCTCCTTATCTTTGCCTTTCCTTTTTTAATCCTCAATACACATTTCTGCTTCTCATTGTTTGCCATCTTCTTTCTTGCTTCTTGCATTCTACTTCTCTTCTCAGTTCATTTTTTCTCTTGGGCAGGTATCTCTCTTGTATAGTTACTTCATTCAGGATTTGTAAATAGTTAGTACTTGCAGTGTTTTTATTTATGAAAATATTTTTATTTTGCACTTTGCCCTTGAGTGATTTTTTAGTTCCCTGTCAAAATCTAGGCTGACATTAATTTCCACACTACTTTGAAGATATTAATCTTTGGTTTTATGGCATCTGTTATTGCTTATAAAAATCTTTATTATTAGTCTGTCATTCCTTTTTAGAGAAGCAGTCACTTTTTTCTGGTAGCAGTTGGGATCTCTCTTTCTCGGTTACATTTTGTAATTTGTAATTTCACTAGGAGATGGCTAGTATGGATTTATTTCTTTATTTTGTCTTGCTTGGGACCCATTGCACTTCTCAAATATCAAAATTAGTAATTTTCATTGATTTTCATTCCAATATTTAATATTTCTCTTCTTCTGCTTACATTGTGTTTTATTTATTCTTCTTTTTTTATAGTGTTTTAAGATGGAAGCTAAGGTCATTAATTTGAGGCCTTATTTGTTTTTTCCCCCCTTTCCCATATAGGTGATTGTTATAAATTTTTATGTACTGACCTAATTATATCAAACAGAATTTGATATGTTACTTTCTCATTTTCATTCAGGTCAAAATATTTTCTAATTTCTTCCTTGATTTCTCCTTTAATTCATGGGTTATGTAGAAGTGTATTATTTATTTCACAAATATTGGAGGAGTTTCTAGATATCCTCCTTTTACTTCTAATTTAATTCTACTGAGGTCAGGGGAAGTATTTTTCTTTTTATCACTGCTTTTGAGAAAATTGACTATGTTATCTTTGGTTGAATTTTCTTTATGTTCTTGTGGTTAGGATTTGTTCAGATTCTTGGATCTGTTAGTGTATAGTTTTTATCAGGTTTTGGAAAGTTTTGGTCATATTTCTTTAAATATTTTTTTTGCCCCTCTCCCTGAGGACTCCAATTACACATTTATTAGAGTGCTTGTCCCATAGCTCACTGATGCCCTTTTTAAGTTTTTATTTTATTTTATTTTTTCTTGCTGTGTTTCCTTTTGGATAGTTTTTATTTCCATGTCTTCAAGTTCACTGATCTCCTATCTGCAATGTCTAATCTATCACTAGGTACATACTATGTATTTTTTTTCTCCTCAAACATTTTAATTTTCAGGGCACCTGGATGGCTCAGTTGTTAAGCATCTGCCTTTGGCTCAGGTCATGATCCCAGGGTCCTGGGATTGAGCCCCACGTTGGGTTCCTTGCTCAGCGTGGAGCCTACTTCTCCCCTGCCTGCCATTCTCCCTGCTTGTGCACTCTCTCTCTGTCTCTTTCTCTCTCTAACTCTCTGTGTCAAATAAATAAATAAAATCTTTAAAAATTAACTTTCAACTTTAGATGTTTGTTGGACCTTTATTCATTCAGATCATCCTTAATGCTACTTATTTTTCTTTTTTGAACATCTAGAATACAGGTCTTGTTTTTTTTAACTTTTAACTTTTTAAAATGTTAGTTCATGTGTCTGCTGTTTTTTTTTAATTTTTATTTTATTATGTTAATCACCATACATTACATCACTAGTTTTTGATGTAGTGTTCCATGATTCATTGTTTGCATATAACACCCAGTGCTCCATTCACTACGTGCCCTCTTTAATACCCATCACCAGCCTAACCCATCCCCCCCTCCTCACCTCTAGAACCCTCAGTTTGTTTTTCAGAGTCCATAGTCTCTCATGGTTTGTCTCCCCCTCCGATTCCCGCCCCCTTCATTTTTCCCTTCCTGCTATCTTCTTCTTCTTTTTTTTTTTTTTAACATGTTATTTGTTTCAGAGGTACAGGTCTTTTTTTTTTTTAAAGATTTTATTTATTTATTTGAGAGAGAGAGAATGAGAGAGAGCACATGAGAGGGGGGAGGGTCAGAGGGAGAAGCAGACTCCCTGCCGAGCAGGGAGCCCCTTGCGGGACTCGATCCAGGGACTCCAGGATCATGACCTGAGCCGAAGGCAGTCGCTTAACCAACTGAGCCACCCAGGCGCCCAGGGGTACAGGTCTTTGATTCAACAGTCTTATACAATTCACAGCGCTCACCATAGCACATATCCTCCCCAATATCTATCACCCAGCCACCCCATCCCTCCCACCCCCCACCACTCCATCAACCCTCAGTTTGTTTCCTGAGATTAAGAATTCCTCATATCAATGAGATCAGTTTTATTATATCTTTTTGTTCATTCTTTTTCTTGTTCCTCTGTTTACCTTTTCTTACTCTCTTATAACTTACTTGAACATTTTTAGAATTCCATTTCCACTTCCCTCTAGTGTTATTAAATATAACATTGTATATTTTCTTATATATACACAGGTAGCATAGCACAGTTTACTTGTATCAACATTTTATTACTTCGAGTTAAATGTAAAAACCTTACTTCCATTTATTTAGGTCCTTTATATTTTCCACTTTTAAGACATAAATGTTGCTTAGTATCTCCTCTGTGTACACTGAGTACCACAGCAGAGGATGTTACAATTTTTGCTTCCTCCATCACATACAATACAAAAAACTCATGATGGAAAGAAAGGAGAGTCTACTCTATTTATGCCTATTTTTACCCATTCTCTTTTTTTTTTTACGTTCATGTCTCCTTCTATTCTGTTAACGCTTCCCTTCTCTTTGCAGAAGTCCCTTTGATCATTCTTTTTTTTTTTTTTAAAGATTTTATTTATTTATTTATTTGAGAGAGAGAGAGAGAAACAGCATGAGAGGGGAGAGGGTCAGAGGGAGAAGCAGGCTCCCCGCTGAGCCGGGAGCCCGATGCGGGACTCGATCCCAGGACTCCGGGACCATGACCTGAGCCGAAAGCAGTCGCTTAACCAACTGAGCCACCCAGGCGCCCCCCTTTGATCGTTCTTTAAGAGTAGGTTTGTTGGCAAAAAAAGTCTCTTAGTTTTATTTATTCTGAGAATGCCTATTTTTCCCTTCATTGCTGCAGGATATTTTCACGGGATATAGAATTCGGTGTTGACAGTTCCTTTCTTGCAGAGTTTGAAAAATGTTGTGCCTCTTATGCCATTTTCCTGGCTTCCAGGGTTTCAGTGAGAAATCTGCTGTCATTTGGAAAAGTTTTTGTCCCCTGTAGATAAGACTAACTTCTTTCAAGAGTTTTTCTTTGTCTTTGGTAATAAGAAGCTTGATTATGATATGTCTTGATGTGAATTTCTTTGGCTTCATTCTGTTTAGGGCTCACTTATCTTCGTGAATTAGTGGGTTATGCCTTTCACTAAACTTGGAAATTTTCCAGCCATTATATCTGTGAATTTTTTTTCATCTCCAGCTCTTTCTTCTCTTTCTATATAGACAGTGATGTAGATGTTAGATCTTTTGTTATTGTCCCAGATATCACTGAGGCTTTCCTCATTTTTTTTTTTTTTTTCAGTCTCCTTTCTTTCTGTTGTTCCTATTGGGGAATTTCTATTAATCTGTCTTCAAGTTCACTCATTCTTTTCTCTGTTGTTTCCAGTCTACTTTTGAGCCTGTTCAGTAAGAGTTTTTTATTTTGGTTATCGTATTTTTCATCTCTACATTTTTTTTTCCTTTGTTTTTTTTTTTTTAATATCTTCTATTTCTTTGCTGAGATTTTTCTATTTTTCATTTGTTTTAAGTGTGTTCATCATTGCTAATTGAAGAATTTTTATGATGACAGCTTTAAAATTCCTGTCAGATGATTCCAGCATCTGAGTCATCTCAGTATTGGTATCTGTGGATTGTCTTTTCTCAACTGGTTTGTGATTGTCCTAGGTCTTGGCATGAGGAGTGGTTTCAATTGTATCCTAGACATTTTTGGTATTATATTGTGAGGCTTTGTATCCTATTTAATCCTCTTCTGTTTTTTTAACTGGCACTCATCCTGTTTAGGTACAGAAGGTAGGTCCAGGTTGGGGAGTGAATGTTCAGTTTCCTGCAAGGCCTTGCTGACACAACCCTGACAAAAGCGAAGTACTGACTTAACACTGCCTCACCGCACAGGAGTGTGCTCTGTGTTAAGCTTCTGGTTGGGCCCTGTTGATGTCTCCTTGGAGAAAGTGAAGCATGACCTTGTACCTCCTTGTTGCTGATGCATGGGCGTGGAAGCCCAGGTCCCCAGTTGGTCATGCCATCAGCACCCTGGTGGGGGAATTGGAGTACCACTGTCTTTTATGAGTGGGGGCTGGATGATTAACTACCTGCTTGGCCCCACAGGTACCACAGTGCATTTTTCCATTGTTTTCCATCAGTGTTTGGCTGGAGTAGGGTATTGTCAAAAATATTTTCTGTTTTGTGAGGCTGATCTTTTCCCATTTCTTTAGCTAGAGAGGTTAAGCTTTTCCTGGAGCTTTGTGCCAGTTTGGAGTTCTAGATTTCAGGCTTCTCTAGCACCCTCTCTGGGATATATGGAAGACAAAAAGAAAACCCAGGGAACTCACTGCCATGTTGTATCTCGAGTCCTTGTATTCTTGCTACCTTTCAGACTCTTCCTGTTGTTGCTTTTTATATTATGTCAGGATTTTCTATTTATTATAATCACTATTTTATTTTTTAAAAATTTATGTATTTATTTGAGAGAGAGAGAGCACACAAGCAGGAGGGACAGAGGGAGAGGGAGAGAAAAATCACAGGCAGACTCTACACTGAGCCCGATGTGGGACTTGATCTCATGACCCTGAGATCATGATCTGACCTGAAATCAAGAGTTGGATGCTTAACAGACTGCGCCACCCAAGTGCCCCTATAATAACTATTTTACATTCTTGTTTGCTAATTATAACATTTGTGCTAGTTATAGGTTAGTTAAATTGTTTGATTTTTTTCCATATTAGGGGCTGTATTCTCTGGCTTCTATAATTAGATGCCAAACATGGTGAATTTTATTTTTTGGGGTGCTGAATATTTGTGTATCCTTATAAATATTTTTAAACTCTGTTTTAATACACAGTTAAATTACCTGGAAATAGTTTGATCCTTTTGGATGTAATTTTTAAAATTTGTTAGGTGGGACCAGAATAACATTTGTCTGGGCACACTCTTGGAGTAATCTGAGACAGTCATATGTTTCCTGTCCTTTGGAGATCACTCTTCCTCATTGCTTGATGTCTAATCTCCTGAAAATTATACATTACTTTTTTAAAATTGGTTTCAGGGGAAGGTAAATCTGGTTCCTGTTACTCCATCTTGGCTAGAAGCAGAAGTCCCAATGGGCATCCTTAAAAGGGGGAAAAATCATGAAAAATAAGAAAATGAAGTTTAGAATATAAATGTCAGGAAATGAGAAAAGCCTAGGTTCAGATGAAGTTAGAGGTATTCATGCTAATCTTCAAGAAATACTTATTACCAAGCAACCTAGTTCCATCCTACAATTAATACTTAATGCCAACAGTGCTGAAAGATGTAACTAGAATAACTGTCCGATGTCTGGTCTTCGCTTTCTCCCAGGGCCAATGGAAATAAACAGCTCCTTTCCCTCATTTCCACTAAATCCCACCTCTTTTCCAAGGACAAATTCAGTTGCTCCTGGAATTTCTCTGGAACTAAACTAACTCCCTCCTCGTGTATCCAACACTCAGAATGATTAATTTTAGTTTCATAGATGCAGAGAATGTTACAATTGGAAGGATGTTTAAAGAGTAAAAAAATCTCTTTTACATGTGAAGAAAGGAAAGTGAGGTACAGAGAACTTCTCAGTGCAAGTGACAGTATTAAATACACTATAGTGAAATAGTCAAGGAAGGAATTACTCTTCATGTATCACAGATTGGGAAAGCCAGGTTTATAAAGACCAGATGAATTATCAGTGTTTTGGGCGCCTGGGTGGCTCAGTTGGTTAAGCGACTGCCTTCGGCTCAGGTCATGATCCTGGAGTCCCGGGATCGAGTCCCGCATCGGGCTCCCTGCTCAACGGGGGGTCTGCTTCTCCCTCTGACCCTCTTCCCTCTCGTGCTCTCTGTCTCTCATTCTCTCTCTCAAATAAATAAATAAAATCTTAAAAAAAAAAAGAATTATCAGTGTTTTATAAGGTGATAGAGTTGGGTTGTTTGGGCATAAAGTGTGTGTGTGTGTGTGTTTTCATACTTCTAGTCCTTCCTTAAAAATGAGCTGCTGTTTTTTGATCCTTAAATCAGGACTCCTTTTGCAGTAGCCCTGGAGTAACTTATAAGAAGTCAAAGAACTTTCTGATTCATATATTCATGTTATTATGATGCAGAAGCCAGATGTGGACATCTCCATCCTATCTCTGAAATACAAATTATGAACAAGGCTTATACAATAAGAGGAAAACCTCTTCTCCATTGCAGCATTTTACATCCCCTTCCAGTTTTAATCCCTCAATACACCACAACCACCTCTACTGTGTGACCTTAACTCAGATAGTTGCACTGGTTGGTTCCTCATAAACACAATTGTGGAGTGGGGCCTTTCCAGACTTTCTGTACAATTATAGGCACTTGGGGCCTCCTTGTCATGTGCAGCATCTATAGACTTGGCAGATATTGAAAGGCACGATACCTTATAATTTATATCAACTGTATTAAAGGGCCAAAGATGAAAGTAAAACATCCCAAAAGAAAAGAATTGCAGGTTATAATTAGATATCTCTGTTTAATAGATTAAAAAAAATATAGAAAAACTACTAATTAAACCGGCTTTGTTTCCAGATCCCTGGTGTTTGAGAAGTTTCCTAATTTCCACAGCAGCCACCACACTCAACATTTTACCCAGGTCAGGTCAGGTGTAATGCCGTCAGAGCAAATGGTTTGGAAAAGAGAGAACAGCAAAGAAAAATTCTGAATAATGAAGTGATCTTAGTATCAATTTCTGGTTTTTGGCTCAAGGATTCAAAAGTTTGATACTTCCTTTGGTATTATCCCAAAGAAAAACATTCCTGAGAATCCCTTCTTAGAGTTCTTTAACTAACTTTACATTGGCCATGAAATTTAATCATTGACTCCCTGTATGCCTGATTCAGTGTTATTGACATACTAGAGGCTCAGGCCGTGTTTGTGGGTGATACACACTTCACTGAGTTGAGGTTCTTACTGTCACAATTGGGGTAATGAAAATGTTTTGGAACTAGACAGAGGTGGTGGTTATACAACATTGTGAATGTGCTAGATGCCACTGAATTGTTCACTTTAAAGTGGTTAATTTTACATTATGTAAATTTCACAGTTTGGACAACGGAGGTAGGAAGAGGAGTGTCTCTAAAAATGAGCCTGTAGGAAGGATTATTACTTTCTAGATTGGGGACTCAGAAAATATGCAAATATATTTGTGAGAATTATATGTAAAAGTGAGTGGTGTGTGTGTGTGTGTGTATGTAGATATATAGATAGATAACTATATATATGACATCTATTTTGACTTTCTAGAAAACTGCTTTGTTTACTTAATGCTTTTATATAATGTTATATGTAATGAGCACTAGGTATTATATGAAAATGATGAATCACTAAATTCTACCCATGAAACTAATAATACACTACCTGTTAACTAAATTGAATTTAAAAAAGAGAAATATATAAGGTTACAAAGTTTTGGATACAAGAATATTCTAGAAAGATGAGTTCTGGCCATGCACTTACATTTTGTGATAATAATTTTACAATTTGTGATTCAACGAGATAGAACATCTGAGGAAAAAAAAAGACATTTAAAAATATTAAGTACAAGATAATAGCCAGGAATTTATACATCTGAGATAGTATTTGCCAAATGATTTTTTGAAAACAAACAAACAAACAAAACCCTCCCAAACCCAAAAAACGCCTTATCATTAGGAACAAAATAAAGGGGATGGGACAAATGACAAGATGAATAAGGACCTCATCTTGGAGGGCCTCCCTCTGGCCGGCACCATGGCTGTCCGCCTCACTGAGTGCGTTTATGTGCAGGAGTGAGTGTTGCTCTTCTAGAAACATAGAATGAGTGAGTGCTTGCCAAGAATCCCAGCCCAGCCAGCAGCAGAGCCGTTATTAAGCTGTAGCCCTGAAGCCTCCCAGTTTTATTTTATTGTTTCTGGGATGAGAGTGCTAGGCAGCTTTTAGGCAACTTTCTTTTCAAGCAATTAAGTGCCCCCATCTCCCCATCTCAGAAGCCACAAAATGGAAGTAAATAAGTGGGGGGGAAGCAGCGGCTGGGTGGGGGCTTCCAGGTTATTTATTACTTTAATAAATCTGGGTTCCTCCCAGCCCGCCTCAGACTCCTGTTTCTGTCAGGCTTGCGAGGACAAATGATCACTTAATTGTAGGGTTTGTGGGCCGAGGTGGTGCCAAGCACAGTTTATTGTCCAGGAAAGGCTGTTAAATAAGACGATGTGGTAGCGCCCTGACCAGTACGTCATTAAACAGAAATCAAAAACAGAAAACTTCCAAGTAGCCTGTCTCTAACTTGTATTAACCCCTTAAAGGCAGGGTCGGTTGTGTCTGGAGCCCAAGGGTAAAGTGGAAGAAGGTTTAGTCAGAGAAGCAGGACCGCAGAGGGGCTATGGAATCATCGTGTGTGTCCTGTCCCCTGAGAGCGTGGTCCCCGGCCTGCTCCGTCCAGACGGGCTGTCATGCCTGGGGACTGGAAGCCCCCCCCCCCCCCGCAGCATGTTCTCTTCTGTTGTTTCACTTGAACCTGATTACATCCTTGCAGTATACGGGCCCTGTTCCTATTGCCACACAAGAAGATGGCCAGGGCCCTGGGACTTGCTTAGGTCACAGAGTCAGGTGACAGCCCTGTGGGGCCACAGATGTGGGTCACCTCTTCTCAGCTGCTCAGTTTCACTGGGAGCAGAAACCTTTTACCTCAGGGATTCAGACTCCAGCTTGAGTTCATTCAGGCAGTGTGAAATTCTCTTGTGGAGTAGAGTACAGTTTCCCCCCTCTGGGGTTAAGGAAGAGAGTGACTGGAGAACCTTCAGTAATGGTCAGTCAAGGGATCCCTGCTTCTAACAGCATGACAAAGTCATCAGAGGGCAAGTGGACATTTTAACTTGCCTTTGCTTACAGCTCTACTGAACCGCCCTCTCTCTGCCTGCCCCTTCTCACTTTGCTCTTTTAATCTCATTTCTTTTTAAATGTCTTCTTCTTTATCTGTTCCTCCTTATTTGTGACTTTTCCTGATATCCCCTCTCTCCACTTCCCCATCCCCTGTTCCAACCAGCCTCCATCTTTGTCTGTTCTATTCCAGTCTGACAGTTTGCTCGTGGTTCTCTTTTCTGCTTTTCCTTTTCTCTGCCTTTTCCTACCTATCCCCTGCTTTCTTCCTGTCCAAATTGCATAAACATGAAGTTGAAGGGTGATACATATTTTCAGCACATATTGTTTGTATTGAATGCATTAGTATTAGTTCATAATTAAAAAATAGCAAGTGTTGGGGCTCCTGGGTGGCTCAGTCGGTTGAGTGTCCGAATCTTGATTTCAGCTCAGGTCAGATCTCAGGGTTGTAAGGTCAGGGCTCCATGCTCAACAGGGAGTCTGCTTGAGTTTCTCTCCCTCTGCTCCTCCCCCTACTCTCTCTCAATTAAATAAATAAAATCTTAAAAAAATATCAAGTTTTGAGTATTTCGTATTTTTCTAAGAGAAACAGCACCAAATCAAAACGCTTTTTGTATGTAGCTCTCGATTTGTTTTTTTTTTTTTTTTCAAGGGGGTCAGTAATTCTCAGAAGTTATTTCCCACCCCATTACTAGTCTGTTTGAAACCTACCCATAAGGATTTTTAGAAAATGGGAAAAAAAGGGTTTTCAACATTTTTCTAATCCTGTAAAGATTATCTGCTCAGTTCTGTATTTCTCAGAATTCTGTTTGCTCTTATTTAGTCCATAGCTGAGAGTGATGTTTTTCTTGTAACAATGCATTTGAGTGGAGGGTTGAGTAATGACCCTGTTATTCCAATTCTTCCTTCAGTTTTAAAGATGTTCCTTTCCACTGTTGCTCTCTACTTATATTCTGTCTTTGTTAAGGAGGATTATCCAAAACTTGGAAATAAGGCAGAAGGAATCTGGCATGCCCCTTTCAATGTCATCCTAGAGCATTTTGTAACAAATTCACCCAAGGGTCATCTCACACACTGGAGGAAGGTAACTTTGGTGTATTATTTATTATTTGATTAAGGCTTAGATTCTCTAAAATTGGATGCTAAATTGTGGAAGATTTATGTGTTGCAAATGATTTTTATTAGGGGGAAAAGATCCCTCCAGAGGCTATGGTTTTATTGTCCTATAGGACATTAACTGGTTTGCAGTCTAAGTTTGCAATCTTCTTTTTTTCCACTGATGTATATCAGTTTGCCGTCCTGCTGGTTCCTTTATTAAAGAGTTAAATACATCTTTGACTCATCTCTCTATGCATATGACAGTTACCTTATGGAAAAATGTTCTGATATCTTCAAGTGTAGCTCACGTGACACTTCATACAGGGACCTTCGCTTATTCTTTCTGCAACATCCATCTTGCCTTTCACAGAGTTTTTGTAACTGATTCAAGTGAGTGAGTTAAAATCTCTTTATTTACAAAAAGTGTACCATTTTAGAGGCAGAACCTGTGTTGTATACTTCTATATCCAATTCTTATCTGTCAATGAAAATAGAGACAGTCTCCTGAAATCTTTATTGGATTGGATAGAATTGAACTGAATCTGTCTCAGTTGTCTTCAGCCTTAGGCTGCTAACAACAGCTTGCGTGGAAAGAGAGCTGTAGTTTTCACAGAATATTAGTTTCTGGAGATCTCCATTGTTGTCTCTTGGGAATATTCACACTGGCTAGTGTTTGCTGTCATAGCTGTCCATCTCTGGCCCAATTTTGGAGCCTTTCCAGGAATCTCTTGGTAAGCTGCATAGCATTTTTGAGTCATTTTGCTTAATGCCAGTAAAATGTCACCTGGGTCCCACCTGGGAGTGTTGGGCTAGAACTAACAGCGACATCCCTTCCTCATCTACAAGATGTATCCGTACAGGCTACGTGCTGCCTGGGAATTACAGAAAATGTAACATTTGTGCCCTTCTTTCTTTGTTTTCATAGTTGAAATTAATGTGTCATTGTGAAGATTCTAAACAGATGGGGAAAGGTCAAGGTTTCTTTGTTGCTAAGTATGTTTCCATGGCTACGGCAATATATGTGCATTATCAGAGAGCATCGTTGGTTTGGTTGCGGTGGCTCATTAGCAGAGGGAGGAGCCCCCCTTTGATGGTTCTGGGTGGTTTATTTCTGTTTTACTTTTCACTGTGTTCGGAGAACCATAGTGATCGGTTGGAACACAAATAAACCTGGGAGCTGTAGGTGAAGAATCCCTACAACAGCTCAACACTCCACTGTAAATAACCCAAACAGCTTAATTGGGACAGCTGAGCCCAGATTAAAAATGAAGCCGTGTTCCAAACAACCATATATCTGGGTTTCTCTAGCCTCAGGGGCTCAACACGTTGTAGAGTGCCTGCCCTTTCTTTTCTTCTACTTCTTGGTACTTTGCTGCCAGTGTTTAGGGAAAGCCACATTTTATTCTGGGTTTTCTGGGAAATGTTGTCTTCCCTACCTGTTGCTTTTGTCCTGTCCCAGATGGTTCTGCTCTGAGGCATTTCGGGGATTGCAGTAGGGAGCATGTGAAGAGGAGTAGCTTGGGTACCCTGGGTCAGGCAGTATGAGGACTGACAGAATTGGCTAAGTTGACCCCCAAGGAGGCATCTGTAGTGAAAATGTGGGGATACACATGCATGGCAAATTGAGATTTAATTCACGTAGAATCCAAGAGATTACGATACAGGTGAAATAGCAGTGAGTGTCTTTGTGCAGTACGGATGCTCGAAGTCAGACCCATGGCAGGCTGCCTGTTTGCTTGCAAGCTAGATCCCAGTCTGGGACATAGCCTAGGTCCCAGTGAGAGGAATTGATGAGGCAGGCTTGAAGGGGTATCATCCAAGGGAGACTGAGGTTCACATCTATGTTTCAACCCTAGTGAACGCATGGGGTAGGCCCTGATGCTGTGAATAGCATTCCAGACTTAACAGTGCAGAGGGAATTCCAGATTCTACCAGCCATTGGAGTCAGCAAAGTGCTGCTCACCTTCATAAGGACTCCTTGTAGACATGTCACAGGCCTGGGATGTGCTTGTCTTTGCATTTCCAGTACCTGGCATCAGGGCTGCTTCTCAGTGGGGTTCGGTGACCGTTTGATAGTACATGTGTGATCTGGGATGGCAGAGCCTTTGGGGAGCCGGGTTCGTGCCTCTCACTGAATAACCAGGAGAGCCAGGAACTGAGAACATCGTCCTCCACCCCTCCTCCACCTCTGCAACCCTCGCTCTGTATCTTGGTCTCCTGGGAAAATGATGGATGGTTTCTAAAGTGAAATGCTGGTGTGACAAGAGGTACAGTGGAGTCACAAGAATGGAGCGGTTCTCCTTTATTGGCCACCAAGACTGGCTGATTTAAGACAGTCTTCTCTGTTTTCTGGCCTCAGGCTCCTCATTGGTCCAATTCAGGGCTGGGCCTGAGTGTTAATGGCCCTGATGTTGATCTTTTTAAATATATGCTGAGGAAAAAACAGCAGAAAATATCCTGGTATTCGAACTTTAAAATGAAAGAAATCCATGTTAGTTAATATCTTCAGTTGATACTATGAAAGCACTCCACCTCCATCTGATAGATGAGAAAAACATGCCTGATCTCTCCATTTCTTGTGGCACTGTTTTGGTCTGGGCTATCACCATCTCAGGCCTGGTTTATTTTTTCAGCCTTTATTTTGCAACCAGTCTTCTCTGGCTCTAGTTCTCCACCTTAATATGTCCAGGTCACTGCTGCTGGAATTATTCTCCCTAATACTATCATTTGTCTGCTCAGAGGACTGTTTTGTGCCCCACCACCCACAGGATAAAGCATAAACTCATTAGCTGTCTGTTGAAAGCTGTGCACAAGCCATGTTTATGTTCCATCATCACAAACATAGAACAGATAGGTTGGCTTCTTTGCTCTCCCCCAAACTGGCCATTTTCCTTCCCTGAATGCTACACGCTTCCATATGTCCTCGTGCACTCATACCGGCTGGTTTCCTGTTCTGAGATGCGATCTACTTCTCTGTGTCAACTGGCTACATTTTTATGCATTGATTGACTTACCTGTGGTATCCCAGGCACACCTCTCTCATGGGATGTATCTTGACCTTGTCTGTCTAGGGGGGCAGAACCTATGGCACATTCATCTTGGTTCCCCAGTTTGAGGCATATACATTTGATTGAACTGAACGGACTACAGATTTCTGCTCATGGTATTTCTCCTTTGGGTATCTCCTCTTATGTCTTGTCTCCACCCATGTTTCCCCCAACCCTGCTGCATGCTGTGACTAGTGAGCTACTTTTTATCTCTCAAGAACCTGCTTATACATCAACTGTTTGTGAAACCTCACCTAGCTCTCTCCTCCCATTTACCTTCATTGCAGGCAGTTGGAGAGAAGCAGACAGGTTACTCACAGTTGTGTCCGCAGACTCCAGCCCAGGTCCTCGATGCTTGTTTGGGGAGAGAATATTATTAATTTGAATTCTAAGACTATACAGTTTATAAAATTCTCTTATCAGAACCATCCCTTTTAACAAAACAAGGAGGTTATATAGGTAGGGCAGGCAACATTAACCGTTTTTTTTTTTTTTTTTTTTTTAATACATGAAGGGATAAGATTCACATGAAACGGAATCTGGCCAAGATCAGAGTTAGAAAGCAGAAGATGTGGGATTCCAATCATTACTTAAGACTTCAACTGAATGACTTTTCACTGTTTCCATAGTGAGAGGATTGCCAGAGTCCCCTCCCCATGGATTCTAGAAATGCTAGCCATCCACCTGGGTTGCCCCATGGCTTCAGTATGATGGTTACATGTCACCCCCCCCCCCGGGGCCTCCACTGACCTCTGGCTTCTCTGTTAGTTGGCAGAGCACCTATTTGACATGCATGATGAGAGGGAGCTTACATTTGTGGAGTTCCCAGGTGCTAGAGATTTCATAATTGTTATGCAGTTCTTACAAAAACTCTTTGCTCTACCTATTTATTATCTTTTATTAATGTTGCATATTTCATAAATTTCTCAGTGGGGGGGAATAAAGGCTTTTAGTTATTATTTGTATCAACCTACTTGTAAGAGAAGCCAGACTCAAATTCTTATCTTCTGTCTCTGATACCATGGTATTTCCATCAGACCACACTGCCCAATTAAGGAACAGAGAGAGTTAGGGCCTCTTGGATGTGAGTGTGTCACATTCTTAATGACACACATTTGAAAAATTCCTTTTATTTTCCACCTTTTAGAAATTCCCTTCTTTGGGGAACTAACAAGCAACTGACCAAACACTAAAATGAAGGATCATCTTTGGCCCAATTTGTTCTTCATTTATCAGAAAGTACAATTTTTTTTTCTTCCTGTTGCACAGCTGTGTTTCAAAAATACCTTTGGTGCAAGCACTATGTTCTTAAATAACCCAGCTCTGCTGGGGCAAAATGACAAGGGAAGAAAGGCATTCTCCTGGAAATACCTGGTCGATATGTTGTTTTTGAATATACCTTCTGCCGTAGGCAGTGTTTCTTCTTTCTGTGAAGTTGAGGTGTTGGGGGAATGTGGATTTTCTTTAACAACAAAAAAGAGCGTGAAATTTGGGGGGAAAAGGGCATTTCAAAGCTATTCAACATCAGGAAACTCATGAAAATGAGTAGCTAGGGCATGTTAGAAATAATATTGTGTGCTCTGGTCAAAATTACTCCATATGTGGATCTTTTCTGGATCTAGAAGGTCACTTTGACTGTCCACATGATTATAAAGGGCCCACCTTTAAACACAAATTAAATAAATGGTCACTTGCTTGGAGAAGCTTAAAGAGATGAGAGATGAGTGATGGAATCATTGATTTAAAAAGCTGTAAGAAATCTTAGAGAGTATCCTCTAGAATGATGTTTTGCAAACCACTGGTCATAACCCTTTAGTCAGGCATGAAATCAATTTAATGACAGCATTTTAAAAAATTAGAATAGAACAGACCAGTACAGCGAAGTGTACTGCATATAATAAGATTAGTAGAATTTTCATGGAATTTTTATTTTTATGCACACATATAGGTGTTTGATTTAAAATATATTTGTATATTTCTTACAGTGGGTCATATCAAAATGCTTAAAAACCAATACCCACTAAGTTACATAACAGGGAACCGAATGTCCTATGGCCAGCACCCAAACAAAGTATTAAAAAATATTTGTTGACTGATCTAGTCCACCTCTTTTATCTTACAATCATAACACTGTGGCCCAGAAAGGTGAAATGCCTCTCTAAAGTCACAAAACTGGTTAGTGACAGAATGAGGAGTTCTTGGTACTGAGTCATAACGTACAATGCTTCTACTCTATCCTTCAAGAAAAAACCTTTTTGGTAGAATTGTCATTGCATTGGCAGCTGAAACCATTTTCCCTTAAAACATGAATCCCCTGGGGCGCCTGGGGCGCTCAGTCAGTTAAGCATCCTACTCTTGATTTCGGCTGAGGTCATTATCTCAGGGTCGTGAGATTGAGCCTCATGTTGGGCTTCACGCTGAGTGTGGAGCCTGCTTAAGATTCTCTCTCTCCCTCTGCCCACCCCCCACCGTGTGCTCTCTCTCTTAAAAAAAAAAAAAAAAGAAATATATCATATTAAAAAAACAAAACAAAACATGACTCCCCTTTCCAGGCATTTGATATGTTCCTGATCTCCCCAGGCCTTGTGGGTCTTCCTGCTATACCCATTCACCTTTGCCCTGGACTTGGTACCTGTCCTCAGACCATTGACTATCATCTCATCCCCCAGCTTACCTAGACTTTTGGTCATGGTCTCCTTTACTTTGGCCCCTGCCATGTTGTGTTAGATCCCAAATGCCATCACCCAGACGTAGTCATCATTAACTCATACTTTTTTAAAAATTAATTTTGCTTAGTTGCTGTGACACCACAAATTTGCATCCTGCTTTTTTCTACTAACATTTTAAATGATAATGAGTTTAGTGATGTTGAAATGCCTATAGCAAGAGGACTCAGAAATAGGGTGGCTTTTCAGAAGACAAAAACCTGAGTAATGTTACAAGTTAATTGGGTTTGAGTTGTAGGAATCATTATTTCCCAAGAGTAAAGGAGATGCATCTTTATATCAGAAAACCAGTGGCCATTGTGTGTGAGCGCAGCTACAGTGAAAACCGGCAATCTTTTCCTGCTTGTGCTTCTCTCCATGATGGCCTGGCTCCACCGAGAATCCCTCTTCTCTCCTTCTCCTGCGCTAAGCAGCTGACGGCTGTAAAGGGGAGGATGGCACTGTGAGATAGTGACTTGTGCTGATGGAGTAATGTACTATGTGTTTTGTACTTGGGTCTTATTTCAGAGAGGGGTAACTCCTTCCTGTTTTGATACTTAAATAAATAACTCCAAGCACTTGGAGAGACAGAGTAACATAGACTTCTTAAAGAACAAAGGTAAGATGACCTATCATGTCTTTAAAAAAATCAGATTAGAAGTAAGACAATTTGTGTTCAACTCCTGGCTCTATCTCCAAGAACTTGTGGATTTGGGATGAGTAACTTCCTCTGTTTGAACCTCAGTTTTCACATCTGGAGAATGAGGGTTTGATAAGACCAGTAGTTCTGAACCTTGGGTAGACAGCAGAATCACTGGGGGAGTTAAAAACAAAAACAAAACTGGCAGGTGGGCTCTACCTGTAGAGATTCAGATTTAAATTGGACTAGAATGGGGTCCAATTTAGGTATCAAAACATAATTCCTTAGATTTATTATAATGTATAGTAAGGCTAGGTGACTCAAGGGCCTTTCAAGATCTGACCTATTATGATAATGACAGTGAAAGCATGCAGGTATTAGGCAAATAACTATTTTCAAGATAGTAGAAATACATGGGGTGCCTGGGTGGCTCAGTCAGTTAAGTGGCTGCCTTCGGCTCAGGTCATGATCCTGGAGTCCCAGGATCGAGTCCCATATCAGGCTCCCTGCTCTGCTGGGAGTCTGCTTCTCCCTCTGACCCTCCCCCTTCTCATGCTCTCTCTCTCTCTCTCTCTAAAAAATAAAATAAAATATTAAGAAAAAAGATAGTAGAAATACAACTCAAACTAGAATGAGGAAAAATGAAAAGAAGATATTTAATCACTCTGGGCTTCAGGGCTTCCCAATTTGAATGTTGTTTTCATCTGTGGTTTGGTCTTATTTTCTCCTTGAGGCAGTTTGGCTTTCAGTATTTGCCAAGGAAAGTTGGTGGCCCTGTGGATTCCTCAGTGGGAACATGAGTTGCTTCCTTCTAATATCCGTGTATCAGCTCCAGAGATGGGCTATAAGTGGTCTTGCTTGGCTCATCTGTCCCTATCTTGGTGTGTTGGGTTGTGTGATTGACAGGCCCACCATATGGCAGCCATGGAGATGTCCTAGACGGATCTCCCATCTAGATCACCTGCTGTGGGGAGCATAGCTGACTGAGTGCCTTCAGCTGCTGCTCCTTTGGATCTACTACATCATTCAGGCTAGGCCACATTTTCACTGGGCTGCTCCAAGCCAATGACCAAGCCCAGTGAGGGTACTCAAATCAAGCCATTCTTGCCTGATGAGGGATTCCTCTAATGGGCTCTAGTGACTTCAGGGGACTCCCCTGCCCCCACCATTGGTCTGGCTGAGACTCAGAACTGCCCTGTAGTCTGAGGCCCTTTATACCCAATTATTCCTTCCCTTTCTTCTCTTACAGATGCCAGACCTGCATCTAAAATGAAGGTTCTCGGGGCACCTGGGTGGCACAGTCAGTTAAGCGTCTGCCTTCAGCAGATGATCTCGGGGCCTGGGATTGAACCCCTCATCGGGCTCTCTGCTGAGCGGGGAATCTCCTTCTCCCTCTGCCCTTCCTTGTGTGCGCGCTCTCTCTCTGTCTCAAATAAATAAATAATATATTTAAAAAAATAAATAAATAAAATGAAAGTTCTCACTATTCATTTCTGCTCTCTCCTTAATCCTTCACTGGAGTTTCCTCCTAGAAATCTCTTGCTTACTCATCCAGACCTGGTGTCTACTTCTTGGAGGACCTGATCTGATTCAAACTAGAACCATATGGAATGGGGATGAGGTGGTTCACCTAGGGAAGGATGTCAGGTATTTGAAAGAAAACACATGCCCATTACAGGCTGCATCTTTGGGTCTCTGTCCAGTATGGGTCACTCTAGAGAGAGGATACAGAACAAGTGCTCGTACTGAGCAACTAGGCAGATTTCAGACCCTCAGGTGTCTTCTAGAGGAGACTGACATTCCCAGTGGCCAGTGAAACCCCTAATGACCTCAGATCTTAATGTGTTGAAGGGTTTGTTAGAAGAACTGAATCAAGATGCACAGCCAGAGTGACACATGTGTCACTCTGAACCCTCTGTAGACATCAGCCACCAAACCACTTGGCTTCCTAACATTGCACTACCCATTGGATGTTTCCAGAGACAATTTAATGGGTTTTTCTTTTAATTTCAAAAAAGAGAAATATAATCTCTACCCATTATTTAGAGCTGATAAAAGCTAATGTTTTGTTATATACGCCTCAGACTTGTTTTTTGGCTTTTGTTTAATGATTCTACTTTTTTAGGGGAACTTTATCAGGACCTGAAATGCAAGGTTTTTAGAGGAGAGTAAGTAGACTTCTCCCCTTACTCCTCAAGTCTTCGCCTCAAGATGTCAGCCCTATGATGCCACTGGTTTTCCCGGAAATAATCCATTTGATATTCATGAATTCTTTCTTTTGGGAAAAATTATTTAAAAGCTTATTATTATACTAGTAATCCTGAGAGGAGTTACTTTTACATCTGATCATCTTTTAGAAGCTTTTCAGTGTGAGCTGCTTGTTAGCTCCAGTTTCTAGCTGGCAGCTTGCTGAGAGCAGGACAAGGAAGGAGCTGTGCAGTTTCAGCGGATTTGGGGCCAGGAGCAGAAATATCTAGAGCACAGGGGGCTGGCTCCACAGGCTGGCTCGAAGGGCCCTTAGAGTCATGGGTGTGAGCTAATAGGGGCCACTAGGCACTTTTAGGGGACTATGAAGTGAGGAAACAGGGAGATTGAAGAAGAAATGGGGGGAGGATGACAGCAGAGGATTTCTGCTTTGTGATTTTGCCTAGGACCTGGCTTGGACTCTGTTTGCCTTTGCAGCAAGATGTAAAAGAGGTACAGTGACATCCTGAGCAGAACAGGTGGTCACAACCTCCCTTGCTTCTCTCCGGCCAGAAGGAGGCTAATGTCCAACCCCTGGCGAGGCGCACTCGATTCACCAGGCAGAGCACAATGATCCAAGGGTACGTGCCAGCTCTCCTGCCTAGCCAAGCTGTGACACCAACTGTTCCTTATTTTCCAGGCATTGAGCTGCTTATGGAATTTATTCCTTTGGACAGGAGTTGTATCCAAATTCCTCTCCTCTGGATTTGCTTGGTCTCCAAGCCTGAAGTCAAGCCAACATTGGCTATTATATCTTCTCCCAACCACACATTTAACAACCATAATAACCACACCACACACTTATAGCTTCACTTCTTATTTTCAGGGGGCTTCTACATATTCTACCTGATTTGATACTAGCAACCAAGCTCTACATTGGGTTGGGAAAATGGGATCACCTGTTCAGAGAAGCTAATATAGAGCTGGTGTCAGAGCCGGGAGTCCATCTATGGTCCAGGAATACCAGTCTGTTACCTCTTGGGAAGAAAATGTATCCTTTTGGATAATATTTTCACTCTTATTTGTTTTTTATCTTCAGTTTTTTGGTTCTCAAGTAGCCAAATGAGGGAAATGAAGGGCTTTAACATGGTGAGGCCCAAGGCGATCCACTTGATAGGGCAAGAGTAGAACTTGTTGGAGCAGATTGTCATGTCTGTGTTTTAGAGGAGGAATATAAGAGCAGGAATAAGAAAACCTAAATTTTAATTCTGACTTTTCAATGAATTATCTCTGTGATACTCGTTAAACTCACTTAACCTCTCTAAGTTTTGTTCTCTTCTTAAGCAGGTATAATACTAACCTGCCATTTATATCCCAAAAGGGTTGTTAAGATAATCAGATGAAACTACAAAATAAGGGGCGCCTCAGCTGTTAGGCGTCTGCCTTCGGCTCAGGTCATGATCCCAGGGTCTTGGGATCGAGCCCCGCGTTGGGCTCCCTGCTGCGCGGGAGGCCTGCTTCTCCCTCTCCCACTCCCCCCTGTTTGTGTTCCCTCTCTCACTGTCTCTCTCTCTGTCAAATAAATAAATAAAATCTTAAAAAAAAAAGAAACTACAAAATAAGACTACATTTAAAATTATAAAGCACCATTCAAATAGAAAGATATTTTTCAGCATTGTTTTAATTATTTTTACATAGACGGACTAAGTAGATACCTATTGGAAGAATGAATGAAGAGATGAGTGAGTGATTTGGGTCTTTTGAATACTCTACATCTTCCCAAGCTCTTGCAATCTGTTCACTTCTTCAAACCCTCCTTCTTCCCAATTCCTCATTGATGGAGATTAGATTGCCTTTCCCCTTTGCCTTTTACTGGATGTCAGTCTTCCAGGCACATCTTTCACCCCAGAAGTGTATAGATAGTCACTGAACACTATTCATGAACCCTAAGATTGTCAGTGACAGCCGCCCCTCCCATGCCTGAGAGCACTGAGATAATAGTTTCTGAGCCAAGTGGCCTCACTTCTGCTTGTTCTCCTTTCTACCCAGTGGTTTCTTAGAAGTGGCTGTCACCAAGTTTGACTAATAGTGAAACTCTTGGATACTGTAGGGGAATAGGCTTACAGATTCAAAGAACTTTAGAGCTAAAGGGGCCTGAGACACCATCTTAACCATCTCCTTATCTTACAGATGCAGCTGGTTAGGTTCACAAGGATCAAAAGGGCTGCACAGGGCTCATTCAATTAGTTAATGCCAGAATCACTAAATCCAAGACTCTGGACTTCCCAGTGCAGTGGTTTTTCCAATTTCTAATTCTGGGAGGAGGCTGCAGAATGAGAAAGCCAAAGGAACCCCTGAGACTGTCTGTCCTTGAGGCTTTCCTTCAATACAAGAGTGAAGGTCTGTGTTTGTTGCCCTTAACTCTCCATTTTGAAGACCTCCCTTTAAAAACTTCATTCTATGCAGAGCCTTCCAGCTCTGTATCCCACTGAAGCTAGTTCTTCCAGGCAGTATTATTTTTCTGATTTATGCTTTAGGGGACTCAAGATTTAGTGCCCAACTTCTTGTTGTTTGTACACTTTCTGTTTTTTATTTCATGAAAGGGTGAATTCAGTGGATGACTCACATGGAGAGCTGATTGAGGAAAATCGTAGAGTTTTGATCCCACCTTTGTTCAATAATTTGGAAATTAAGGAGGGCTTATCAGGTTTGAACAAGCTGGAGCAGCCTGGGAAAAATCTCAGTGGTCAGATTTCTTTTCTGTCTTTTTTTGGGGGGTGGTGGGGATGGCCATTGCTTTACATTTTTTTCTTGGGGCGTAACTGGCTACAAGGTTGTCTTTGTTTCAGGTGCACAGCATAATGATTTGACGTTTGTATACTTTGTGGAATCATCACCTCAGATCTTCCCATCACCACACACAGCCACAGTATGCTTTCGTATTTATGATCCTTTTAAAGCTTTCTTTCTTGATTGCTTTATACAGTTTATAGATCAACTGAAGGTTAGTGACTCAGCTAAGCAGGGAGGAAACAAAGCTTAGACTTGGCACCTTCTGGTTGTAGGTTCAGTGATCTTTCTGCTGTATCATGTGCTGGGGCTCCTGACTTCTGCTAAAGGGCTCAGTTCCTCCAGAATTACACTGTGTACTCATAGCTTGAAACTGTCCTATAGATACAAAAGGTCAAAGCTTGGATTTGAATATTGTAGAGTAAGCATGCAGGTGGTGGCTGAATTTTTCACAGTTTAACTGTATGTGTCCCTTCTGACTGTCCCACAGCCATGCTGGGCTGGGTGGGAAGTATTTGCATATTGTCTGGTTATGACTCCATTACATTTCGGGCTATGATATCTTTGTTTGTCGTTTATTTTAAAAACACTTTTTTTAATTGTGGTAAAGTGCACCTAAGGTGAAATTTACCATCTTCACCATTTTTAGGCGTTCAGTTCAGTGGCCTTAAGTACACGCACGTTTTGTGCCACCATCTCTGGAACTCCTTTCATCTTGTAAAACAGAAGCTCTGTACCCATAAAACAACGGTTTTCCATTCCCCAGTCCTCTCCCCACCCCCAGTCCCTGGCAACCACCCTTTGATTTTCTGTCCCTGGTTTTGTTCTGGCAGACAAAGAGTTAACACTCTGCCACCCACTCTCTTCTGCTCCTGCTGTTCAATACAGTTAAGCACAGGCTTCATGTCATTTACCTCTGAGCCAAGGATTGTACATAAATTATGTTTTCTTTCTTATATATATTTTTGTTTTGTCCAGATTTATAATTGTCTCATTTTAAAACTTGGTCATTTTTTCTCTATGTCTATTGCTAATTTTCCCCCTAAATCCAGTGGCTTCTTATTAAAGGCTTCTGTAGAGTTAAACATATCAGACATTTCATGATCTCCATGTTTTCTTGGAGATGCTCCTCCTGGAGCCCTCTGTTCTCAGACTGTTCCTATCTAGATGGGTCATTTTCTAATGGGCTACATTGCTTCTGGACTGAATTAGCTGCTCAGCTTTGAAAATGGTGTTGGCCAGAACTATGCCAGCTCCCCACTGGCTCTGGTGTGATTTATTCATTTATTGAACCCTTTTTTCAATTGTGCTCTGGGGCCAACCCTGTCCCAGGCCATGGAAATGGGTCAGGGGAATGGTGTGGAGAGAGCACAGCACAAACCTCAGTTTCCTGCTCTAAAATTGGAACAATAAAGTTTATTCCACAGAGTCCTTCTGAGAATCAATTGCTATAAGGTCTGTGGAATAAATGGTAACCCATGAGAGAAAAAAGGGTGGTGTTACTTTTATGCGGGAAAGAGTAACAGTTATTGCACGGAGCATCCTCCAATCCTTGTAGGCAGGCACACTGATCTTTAAGCTGCTCTTATGTGGGAATTGGGTGCTGTTCACTGTTGTAGTTTTGGTCCCCTGCACCGTGTCTGACACATGATCAATGTTTGAAGAAATAAGAAAGTTGATGCCAGAGGAAAAGTACAGAAGATAAGTCCTACGGAAGTTCACAGTAGTAAGTAAATTTGGTGATATGGAAAGATGTTATGACAGCTTTCATGGAGGCTTAGTTTAAGGAAGAGCTTTCTAAAAATAGAACTACTAACCATGGAATGAATGCTCAGTAGTGGAGTTACTGAATCATAGGGTAATTCTATTTTTTTTTTTTTAAGAGAGGGAGATGGGGGGGCAGAGGGAGAGGGAGAGAGAGAATCTTTTGTTTTTGTTTTTAAAGATTTTATTTATTTATTTGACAGAGAGAGACACAGCGAGAGAGGGAACACAAGCAGAGGAGGTGGGAGAAGGAGAAGCAGGCTTCCCGTTGGAGCAGGGAGCCTGATGTGGGGCTCGATCCCAGGACCCTGGGACCATGACCTGAGCCGAAGGCAGACACTTAACGACTGACCCACTCAGGCGCCCCGAGAGAATCTTTTTTTTTAGATTTATTTATTAGAGAGAGTGAGCGAGCAAGCGTGAGTGAAGGGAGGGGCAGAGGGAGAGACTCTCAAGCAGACTCCCCACTGAGCTTGAGCCCTATGCAAAGCTTCATTTCAAGGCCCACGAGATCACGATCTAAGCTGAAACCAAGAGTCCAATGCTTAACCAACTGCACTACCCAGGTGACCCCAGAGAAAGAGAAGCTTAAGCAGGCTCCATACCCAGTGCGAAGCCCTTCACGGGGCTTGATCTCACAACCCTGAGATCATGACTTGAGCCAAAACCAAGAGTCGGACATTTAGCTGACTGAGCCACTCAGGCCCTCCCTCTATTTTTAATTTTTTGAGGAACCTCCATACTGTTGTCCACAGTGGCTGGACCAGTTTGCATTCTTGTCAACATTGCATTGAAGGTTCCTTTTTCTCCACATCGTTGTCAACACTTACTATTTCCTGTGTTTTTGATTTTAGCCATCTGAGTTCACTCATGTGGAATTTAAGAAACAAGACAAATGAGCAACAATGAAAAAAAGAGGAAAAAAAAACAAACAAAAAACCAGACTCTTAATAGAGAGAACAAGCCGGTGGTTGCCAGAGGGGAGGAGAGTGGGTGGAGGGGTGAAACAGATAAAGGGAAGACACTTATCTTGATGAACACTGAGAAATGTATAGCATTGTAAAATCATATTGTGCACCTGAAACTAATAGAACATTGTATGTTAATTATACTTGAATTAAAACAAAAGACCAAATAACTTTAAAAAAATCTGTGCTGCATGTAATAAAAATATAATAATCTGGTATGTGTGTATGCCTACACATTTTCAAAGTAATTTTACATTAATTCTTTCATTTGATTCTTACTATGATTATAGTACTGTGAAAGTGATAATACATGCTAAGCACTATTCTACATATATTATTAATATATTAATTATATCAATTATTAATACAATACATGTAAATTCATTCAATCCTCACAAAACCTTGTGAGGCAGGTCACTCTTATCATCTCTCTAAGACAGACATTGAAACTAAGGCAGCAAGGAGTCAAACAACTTCCCTAAGGTCACATAGCTTAAAAGTGGCGAGCCAGGATTTGAATACGCGCCTTACAACGCCAGCCTCTGTGTGCTCTTAACCATCACACCATGTGGTAGAGAAGCAAACCTGATCCCTTCTGGCCCTGGTGTGGACCATGCCTAAGTGATGGAGGCACCAGAGTGGGGCTGCCCCTCTGCAGAAGGCAGCAGACCCTCAGTTCTGGGTGGTTTTGGCTGTGCTGGAATGCATGTCCAGTTTGCCATTTCTGAATGTTATATGGCATCATCCAGTTTTCAAGTGTGTCAGTTAAACAAATATATGCTTTAATATATATGTGTGTATATGTCTGTTAAAGCGGCGTTTACACCAAACAAACTGGGAGGCTAGGTTTGGCTTGCATGCTCTGCAAGCATGTGGCCTCTAACTTCACTGAAACCTGGGGAAACAGCACCTTTTCTGACATGCAGGGAGAGCTTAAATGACTTGCTTAAGGTGAGAACAGTTGGTTGACTCTGGGAATAATGAAGACCCAGCTTTTATCTTGCTGTCATATCCATGCTGTGCCACGTTTCTGTAAAGGCGAGGTGAAGAAAAGTTAACTGAAGAGGGAGCCACCCTCCCTTTCCGTGGAACACATCTCATCAGCCCTGTGGGGGATTAAATGGCCGCGGAGGGGCGGCTGGGTGGCGCTGTTGGTTAAGTGTTGGGCTCAGGTAGTGCTCTCAGGGTCTTGAGATCAAGCCTTGCATGGGCTTCTGCACTCAGCACAGAGTCTGCTTGAGACTCTCCCTGCCCCTCCCCCCTGCGCTTGCTCGCTCTCTCGCACGCGCTCTCTCTCTCTCAAAGTAAATAAATCTTTTTAAAAAAATGGCCACAGATTCTTTGTTATTCTTGTCATTGAGAGATGGAGTCTGATTCTGCTCTTCTAGTGATTTGCTTGACCAAAAGAACAGGGCGGAAGCGATGTTCTGAGACTCCTGAGATTAGACATGAAAGGTCTTACAGCATCTGCCTGTGCCTTTTGGTACCCTCGCTCTGGAGACGCTTTCTAGGGCCCCTGGCCACCTGCCGTGAGAAGCCGGAGCCTGTGGAGAGACAACGGGGATCCAGCCATCAGCCAGAGTCAGCGGGCAGGCACACAGCCCAGGCTTCTGTGGAGTGCGGGCAGATACCCTGTGGGGTGTGACCCCTCCTTCCTCAGCTGCCCCAGCTAATGCTACACGGTTCAGATTTCAGCTCCCCATTCCAGCCTTTTCTACATTTTTTGACCCACAAAAATGTGAGGCAAATAAAATCTTTTTTTTTTTTTTTGAGGTTCTGATAATTTATTAAGCATGAATACCCCATTTCTTTCTGGATTTGAACAATTAAATCCAACCGAGAGAGTGGTACTTGCTTTTATATACGTTTACCTCTTCCTAGTATTATCCAGTCATGTATTTAAATTTCACACAAAAATGTATGTATATATTTTCAAAAATGTATGTATATATATCAAACTACCCTTTTGGGGTAGTTTGTGGCACGGCAATGGATTACTAGCACAATACCTTTTTTTTTTTTTAAGATTTTATTTATTTATTTGACAGAGAGAGAGAGTGAGCACAAGTAGGGGGAGCAGAAGGGAGAGGGAGAAGGAGAAGCAGGCTCCCCACTCGACGGGGAGCCCCATGTGGGGCTCGATCCCAGGACCCTGGGATCATGACCTGAGCCGAAGGCAGACGCTTAACGACTGAGCCACCCAGGCGCCCCTAGAACAATACCTTTAAGTAGTTCTCTGGGGGAATATACTCCGGAGCTGCAGCCTCCTCTCTGCCCACTTTCTCTTCAGGTTCTCCCACAGAAGTTTCATTCACACAAGCCTGGTTGTGAGAAAAGTCATTTTTGTAAAAGAGCTTGGGAGGTTCCCTTGTCATATCAGATGCATTTGTCATTTGGATGCAGCTGACAGGTAGAAACCCTCTGACAAAGGGGGTGACTGATCGAGTATCTGAGCCTGGCCATGGGATTTATTACCCCATCTCAGTGGGCCTTTGGGAGACAAGCCAAGTTGGAAGGATGGAAGAGGTCTCCATAACGACCGCAGGCCCTCTTAGGATTCCACCCGGAGTCGCAGAGCTGATCGGAAGGGACCGTTGTGGGAAGAGAGAGCAGTAAAGCATCTGACAGCCTGACATTGGGGGTGCACCAGACAGCACATGTCTGTATCCACCTGGCGCCCCTTCATCTCCATCTTGCCGCAAGTGGTGTGCCAAGGGCTGGGGCTCTAAAAATGAACAAATGTGCCTTTTTCTACAAAAAGCTACAGACTAAAAGGCTGTCTGTGTGCATACATACTTATATACATACATTTCCTTTATATACACATGCACACATCTGTACCTACATACATGCGTGTGCACACATGTACACATATATGTAAGAAATAAAATGAGTTTATTACTTGGGCTGAACTTCGGAGAGTATAAAGAGGAAATGGCTTATTTCCTTCAGCATGCTTTAATCTCATTTCCCTTCCTTGCCTCTTGATGGCATTGTGGGCGGATTCCAAAGCAGCGCCATTCCTTTTCCTCGTTGACAATGTAGAGTCCCTTCCAGGTATTTAGAAGCCGAATTCTGTCCTTTTCAAAGCTTTAAGATCTTGTCTAATTTAAAGCTTCTCTTCTCTCAGAGCAGGTTGAACTGGTGGCTTGCGTCCAGGGTGGGACCAGGGTGATCTGTTTCTTCGTTTTGTTTCCATGTTTTCCCTCCTGCTTCATGTTCCTTCGGGGCTTGGGGGTGGTGTGGGAGAGCTGAGGTCAGGCATTCGATGTTGCAAGGATAGGGGAGGCAGGGATTCACACGACTAGTGGTTTGTAAGATAGGACGCACGCCTTCCCCTGTAGCAGGTTACAGCTGCTACCCGAGGCATGGAGGTAGGCTATGCAGAGGTCCACCTGCCCAGCACCACCACCCACCTCCATCGTCAGGATTTCTGCAGTGCAGTTTCCTTTGTGGGGGCCACATTCTCTGAATGATTCCTGGCAACCCCTTTCTAGCTCCCGTCCTCTGAGGTCAGTCCAGAGGTATCCAGCCTTCTTGGGCAGCATCTCATCACGTTGGCTTCAGCTCTGCAGTGGAACCTCTGCACCATGCACTTGGTCCACAGGAAACTTACAGGCCCAGGTCAAGCCTGACACGGCTCCACTGTGTCCCGTTGCCCTCTGCCTGCCATCCTGGGCTCCTCTGGCCAGCCCTACACAGTCAGGGTCCTCCAGGTGGGAAACAGTTTCAGCCTCCCTATCTACATATGTCCCTTAACTCCAGCTCTCCCAAGAATACCCTGTGCTTCACCTGGATCCCAGACTGCTGTGAGGCCTGTGACTGTTGGAGGGCGGGACTCCAGCCTCCTCCTCTTGCACCTGACCCAGGATCTAGAAATGATGCTCTTCAAGTCCTTTCTCCAGCCCCTTGGTTGAGAAAAGCCAGTAACTTTCTGTTCCTTCATTGAACCCCCTCCTTTCACATTTCCTGTTCTTTCACACAGCCTGGATGGCGAGGTGGTCTTCAGCTTCTCACTAGAATGTGTGGGTATGTATCTGTGGTCCTCAGTTTTAGCCCAGATTCTAAGACAATGGGAGAGGTCCCATTAAATACAAACTATCCCTAACCACACTGATAACTGTTAACAGAAGCCAGGCACTAAACAAGTCCAATGGGAGGGAGAGGCAGGAGTGCCTTAGGTGGCCAGCCGTCGGGGAAGAGAGAGATCTAGAAGGACCAGTGGACTCTCTCATCAGGAAGGACAGCAAGGAGGGAGTTCTAGGCAGAGACACGAGAACAAGCTTGACGGCAGAGTTTGGTGAACTCAAAGCCCAGCAAGTCTGCAAGTCGGGTCTGTGAGGGGGGTGGCAGTCAGGACTGCAGAGGCCAGTCGGACTGGGGGAGGGGTGGGGGGGAAGGCCACTGACACGCTGTAGGTATGTGGTGCTACCGTAGTATTTGACAGTCACAAGGGGCCTCGGAAAGGAAGAAGAGAGAGCAGTTAAGAGACTTATGCTATGTGTAGATGAAGGACCATGAAGGCCTGCTGTAGGAGGCCTGCTGTAGGAGCGCTGGTTGGAGAAAGATCTTCAGATAGAGCCTAGTGATTGACTAGCTGTGTGGAACTCAGGGCTATGGGTAGGGGGTTAAACCTTGTCCAGGTCCCCCAGGTAATAGCAGTTACTTTCGAAATTTTACTTTTTTACATCTTCCTTAGATACCCAGTTGTCTTGTGTTTTCTTGAGTCTCTTCGTCTTCTGTGTTCCTCTCCAGAGGAGTGTCAAACACACTGAGTAGGTGGCAGAGTATTTATTTGGTGGTGGTGGAGCAGGTTCATATGGCTATAGCCCATTTTTAGCTAGCTCAGTAAGACTGAGTGAAGTAGGTATATGGAAATGTTCTATAAAACTCTAACCTGAGAACATGTAAGGAGCTCTTATTTTTAAGCAGATACTGTTTGTGCAACTCGTTTGGCAATCAGTCATGAGCTACCTGTGACATTTCTTCTCTTGTTATCTGGAGTTGGTACTTAAGTCTATAAATCCACTCACCCCATCTGTCAGGGCTCTGCTCCTCGGTTTCCACGGTGACAGCTAGCTAGCAGGTAGACTAACCCGTGCTGAGTTGTTAGTTGATACCGTAGGAGGCAACTCTGAATAATGCCAAGCATTTTAAACCTAGTAACATTCAGGCTTCTTTTAGAAGAAAAAAAGTATCTCAGACCCAAAGTAATAACCTAGGTAATTTTAAGTTATCACATCAATTCAGTAGGTATGGAGAATATTTGAGTGTACTGGATATGTTATATTACTTTATGTGCTTTCATTCAGACCGAATAAGACTCTGAGCTCTTGTCCTGCCAGGCCAGCAGGATATTGAATCTTAGTCTTGTTACTGTTCTCTGTGTCTCAGCTAACATGTGTATTAAAGGTTGTGCAAAGGTCTTGGGAGAGTCTTAGGCAGTGACAAAGCCTGTAAGCCATTGGTCGTACTACTTATCAATGAGGTGGTCTTGTCCAAGCTCTCAAGGCAACTTCAGATCTACTGCTCTGCTCCTTCTAGACCATGTTTGGGGCCCAGGAATCCCTAGGATCCAATTCTCCAAGGTGCATGAAGCAGATTTATCCCATCTCCTACTCCTACACCTTGTCCTGATGGGAAGTAGACATGGGTTTCTACTACTTGAGGGACCTTCAGAGCTTTTTCTCCTTCTGCAGTTGGGTGAATCTGACATCACTTTTTCTACTTCTTCCTCTTTCCCTAGCAAGGACCTATGGCTCCTTCCATCCCCTTCTGGTATACTCAGCATATTTCCTCAGTAAGTGAAGTTTTTACAGAAAGCCCAGCTTCAGTATGGCCCCACAAATACTCCTAATGTGAGAGAACCTGATTACCCTTTGGAATGGAAGTGGTGGGCGATACAGACCGGAAAATACAACTTCATGTCTCGGTAAATCCTTTTACCTCTCATACAATCATAAAAGTGGGTGTATGTTTTTTAAGGCCTCTGGCTCTTAACACAATAATAAACATAATAAAGTTATTAATTAAACAGGAACAAACACACAGTCCAATAAAATTTATATTAACAATGTTACTCATATGATGATGGTATTTGAAAAAAAAAATCACAGTGGGTGTCACCATGGCCCTGGCTGCTCTGGCCTGGGCCTTGGGAGGTCAGCATGAGTGTCCTATTATGTTTTGTGTGGTGATGACTCAATTTGCCCACAGTTTTTCTGTTTTAGCTACTGTGACCTCTTTTCACATAATCAACTGTGATGCTATTTGGACTTCACATTGTGCCAAAATCATTATTTACATAATAAACATGCTGTATTCCCTTTTCATTATTTTGTGACAATTAAAGTAGTACCAGTGGTAACCAGCCCCATTAGCAACCCAAACACAAGCTTGGACACGGAAATCATGGGGTAGTGTTTGGTTATCAGATGGCCATTAACATAAGCCTGTATATACTCACCATTTCAAAAACCATTGCAATACAAATAGAAAATTAAGAATTTTTTGGATTGAAAGCTTTGAATTCCAGGCACCTATGAATTCTAGGCCTGCGGAAGCCTGTTTGGAAACATTGCTGTGTTCGCCTGAGTATGAGCTCGAGTCAGATAGAGCTGAATTTGAATTCTGCCTCAGTTTCCACCTCTGTAACATAGTAATGATAATACCTTCTGTATTAGTTTGCTAGTGCTTCCATAACAAAATACTAACAATTGGGTGACTTAGAACAATAGAAATGTATTAGCTTATATATCTGGGGGCTAGAAGTTTGAAATCAAGGTGTTTATAGGGCTATCCTCCCCTTAAAGACACCAGAGAAGGATCTCCTCCATGCTTCTGTTTTAGCTTCTGGTGTCCTCAGGCATTTCTTGGCTTGTAGATGGATCACTCCAATCTTCTGTCTTCATGTGACTTTCTTCTGTATCTTCACATCATCTTCATCTTCCCTCTATAAGTGTCTGTCTCTTGTCCAAACTTCCCCTTTCTATAAAGACACTGATCATGGGATTAGCACTCCCCAACCCAGTGAACTCACTTTACTTTGATTACTTCTGTAAAGACCCTGTTTCTAAATGAGGTCCCATTCTGAGGTACTGGGAATAGGACTTCCAACACCATTTTTGTGGGGTGGGGGGAGACACAATTCAAACCATAGCATCATCCTTTGTTTTTCTGAGGATTAGAGATAATGGATCTAAACTGCCTGGCTCATTTTAAATGCTCAATAAGGAGCAGTCAGTATGTTCATAATAGGACAGCTCATTGCCCCTCCCAGAAACACAGTTCACGGCCATATTTACATTCAGCATACCGGCTGTATTTTGGGATTTCTGACACTGCAATGTATCAGTGGCAGAAAGGCCCTTTATTACAGATCAGATTCCACTAAAATGTTTATGTACTCTCAAGGCTAAGGCTGTCACATTTCTTTAATGTGATAGATAAAGATAAAGTTTCTTTTGCTTTAAAGAAGCAGGCTGCTATATACATGTATATACATATTTTTTTTTCTTATTTTTTTCTTCCATTGGATTTTGCAACTGAGTCTGATTCTCCCACAAATTAAGAAAATTAATGCCAAACTAGAGGCAGTGAAATGCAGAACTCAGGAGACTTTGAAGGGAAGGTAATATGAGTGATAAGCTGCTGTGGGCGTGGTCAACTGTGTCCAAAGACTTTGCCAGTTTCTGCATTTTAATATCGGGCTGTCATATTCCATGCAGATTAGAGTCCCAGAGAGAACTCTGAACAGTGGCCTTTGCCTCGTGGACATAAAAATTTTCCTTGTGGATTCTCATGCCCATTAAAGCAAGGAATGGAGCCTGGCTCATCAGGCTGGCTGAAGGTTTTTATGTGGTGGAGGGAGAGTGGGGGACCAGCTTTATAGAGTGCCCTATCAGGTAGATACACATTTGACACAGGAACGCTGAGTTATCAAGTTTTCTCCAAGGGCAACCATATGTCTTGGGAATCCAGAGCCAAATTATATTTGACATTTCATTTAAAGCCTGAGACATCTTGATGTTAAACCAGAGTCTAAGAGTGCTAAAGTACGAGTCCGTTCAATTTGACAGAGCGGAGGTTTCTATTCCTATCTTACCTGCATGGGTAATAGACAAATGCTGATAGTTCTTCCTTATTTCATCCAGATGAAAATCACTGAGTTAGCTCTCTGCCGAAATGACACTCGCTCAAAGTTATTTTCTCTCTGGCAGTGTGCAGAGAGCACATCTGGAGCCATTTGGAAGCTACACTGTGGCTGGTATTATTTATGCAGTGGGTAACAAAGCTATATTTATTTGGCTTACATTCCAGATTGAAGAGGTATGGGTGTGTGTGAGTGGGAGACACGTGAGCAAGACCCATTGGGTGACATTTCCTCCAGATGAAAGGCGGAGAGGAGGAGGAAAAGGCTGGGAGAATTGCTTTTAATTCAGGGTGGTGGTGATTCCCATAGCCCTCTTTCCTTTTTATGAGAATTTTGTGCTACTTGTCCTGATAGATTTTGGAAAAAGGGCAGAGAGGACAAAAAGGGACAAAAGGAAGGCTATTTTAGCCCAGTGTTTTTTTTTGTTTTTGTTTTTTAAAGATTTTATTTATTTATTTGAGAGAGAGAGAATGAGAGAGAGCGAATACATGAGGGGGGGAGGGTCAGAGGGAGAAGCAGACTCCCTGCCGAGCAGGGAGCCTGATGCGAGACTCGATCCAGGGACTCCAGGATCATGACCTGAGCCGAAAGCAGTCGCCTAACCAACTGAGCCACCCAGGCGCCCCAAGCCCAGTGTTTTTGAAAACATGTGGAAATACTTTTATTGTATAAAAATAAGAAAATTTAGACATATTAAGTTAACATGGTGGTATATAACATGTATATAATTCATAAAGAAATGTGCATACGTTGAGAAACAATGCTCAATTTTTATTCCTGTGCTTTTGTACTGAGGGAATACACGATCAAAAACATTTGGAGATAACCAGCCAATGGCCTGTACTGGTTGGTATGTTTATTGTCTTAGGAAGTTACAAAAACAGAGTCAGCCCATCTGATAGTATTTTAGCAGTATGTAAACAGTCCTGTGCTAACCTTTGCAATAGAAGCAAAACACATGAGTGATGGTCTTCACCATCAAAACACCCCCATAATGGGGAATAGGAATCGGCCGAGTCCTGGGCGAGTTGCCAAGGGCCACAAACATGCATCCGAGTTTCCATGTCCAGTGTCTGTGCTGAACCCACCAGGTAGCAGGGGATCCAGAACCGTTGGCAGAGTGAAGGAGTGAGTGATGGAGTAAATAAACAAATGAAAAAGTGCTCTGTCAGACTGAAGTTGAGGGAGGACTCAAAACGGAGTGGGCTGCAGTGGTCACAGAGAACTCTCGGAAGGAAAGGGAAAACTTAATGAGCTATGACTTTTGTTTTATCTGTGAAATGCTCCAGGTGCAGCCAGTTTCTTTAACAGGGGCCCCCAAACAGGACCCACCGACCCCCAAAAAAATGCTTCTTGAAGGATGAGAGCAGACACATCGATCCCTCAGACACCATCTATCATGGTACCTCCATGCTCCGAAATGTCCATTTTGCCTCATTCATCATCTCTCTTTTTAAAATATTCCTATAATGTTACAACCCAGTGTTTTAGCACCAATAGAGGTGTATCGTTGACTTCTAGAGAAAACAACAGCCCATTCCTGTCACCCAGAAGTCAACATGGCTGGCACCTTATTGCGTATCCGTCTGTGCATATTTACAGCAAAGTGGGATCATACTGTATATACTTATCTGCAACCTGCTTCTTTTCGCAGTCATGATGTCCACCTTTCCATTTTCTTAAATTGCAAACTTGTCCTATATTCTCCCAGAGGACATTCACATGACTCCTGTAGTTCGTTGATTTCTCCTGTATCACTGACTACACCTGGCTTTTACTGAGCACAAGGAGGAGTTTTGCAAGCTGCTTGGTATCACACAGGTAGCTTGAAATCATCATCGTGGGGATGTTCACTGCATGGAAATTGGTAAATAGTGCATATCGGGACTTCCCATCACTCTGAACTGGTTGGGAAGCATTTACCGGCACGCCTTTGTCTCTGGTTTCATTTAATCTAGCGTAGTGCCCGCAACCCTTTCTTTCTTATGCTACTGACTTGTTCAAGAGAACAGGTCAGTTGTCCTACAGAATGTACTACGATCCTTATCTGCCTGGCTTGTGTCGTTTTGGCACACATGTCTCTTGTCTTGTGAATTTCCCATATACTGGAAGTTATGTCAAAAAGCTTAATGCATTCAAGTTAAACATTTCTGACTATTTTAGTTGATTTTAGATATATGATATTGTAGTATGCCAGAAGACATATATTTGTTGATACTAACATTGACCCTGGGTTAAAATGAGGACAATTCAGTCTCTCCATTGTAGGATTACTTTTTTTTTCCCTTGGACCAGAAAGAAATCTGTGTGGTATTATTTGGCACTATATGAATGGATTACTATAAACCATTCACCTACTGGTTTTGACACCAACTGATAATCCTTCCCTGAAACAGTTAATTAGAGTTTCTAAAATGTTTTAAAAATTCTACCACTCCTCCTTTATCTGTTAGCTGACATTCCTAGGTAAAGAACAAATTTCCCTCATCAAGTGGGCTATTTTTATTACTCTGAAACCAGTGGCCACCAGAGAGACAAGATAAATGATCAGTTGTTTTTCTTTATTTCCCAATTTTCAAAGAGAGGAGTTGTGTAAGTACTTACCTCAAATGGTGACAAATGTGATTTCTGTGACTTTCTCTTTTATAGTATCATTATGTACTCATTGATTTTTCATTGATTCAATCTGTTTCAATCCACTAAACTCATTATTCTCTTTGAGGTCCAAATTGTCACAACTTTGACCAGGGGTAGCCTTTCCACATTGGCTCCTGGATGTGTTTGGCACAGTCCCATTAATCTTTGCAGGCTCCCTTGTTTTCTGATACAATAAAAGTTCCCAGACTCATCTTGTTACTTTTGTCTCCAGACAAATCAGCCATTTCTTCTGGAAGCCTTGGTTTCTTTCCATGGAGGATGGTAATAGAGACCATAGTCTGGGCACCAAGGATGTGCATTGCTGTTGAGGTTACATTGCTTCTGGAGTTTTTCAGGGCTTTAAATATATAATTAAAAAGTCTGAACTCATTTTCATAATTTTAAATTCAACTTTTAACATTGGAGTGTTTTCACCTACCCTTTTTAATTTTATACTTGTATTCTTTTTACACTGAAAGTTTTGATCCCTGAACCATCATCAACATAATTACTTGTTTTTATATTAAAAATAGTTTGAAAATACCAACACCGATTTTCTAACAGTATAATTACTGAGGAAGGTTTATTTTTGTGTATGTGGTTATTTTTACCTTAGACTATCTCGTACTAAGTCTTCACAGTCAAAATACTGTGTTTTCAAGTCCTTTGAATTAAATCCTTCCACTGTTACTGGTTTAATATGTAGTTAGTTTCATTTGTTTTATTTTCAATTTGAGGCTTTTTTCCTAATTTAATTTTTTGGAAAAGTTAATATAGCAACATAATTCAAAGGTCAGAACAATACAGAATATATAGACAGAAATTTTGCTTTTGTTTCCCCCTCACCAATTTCATGTACTCATTTAATAATTAGTTTCATGTTTATCATTCCAGTATTTCTTTTTTTACATATATTTTCCCCCCATAGACTATGCACATCATTCTGTGACTTGCTTTTTGTTATTTTACTGTATTTATGGGCGGTCTTTCCGTATGGGTACATGAATATTGTCCTCATTTTTTTTTTTGGCTTTGGCAAAGCCTTCCTTCTTAGGGGTCCATCACAAGTCAGGGAGGGAGAATAAAAGCAGAAGAAGGGGAGTTAGGAAAGCAGAAGCTAAACCCTGTTGTTTGGAGGCATCAAGACAAGGCCAAAGACAAGGCAGAGTGGGAAAGGCCAGGTTTACACCAGGTGGGAAGAAGGGCATGTTTGAGGCTGGATAATGTTTTATCAGCTTATACCAGACAGCTACCTTCCTTCTTAGGGGCTAACAGTTTCCCCAACAACTGAGCCCTGCTTAGGGTGCAAGGCTCTCCATGCTGTGGTAAGCCTGCAAATGAGAAGGGCCAGCATTCTTTAGCCAACATCATGGTCTCCAAAGGATCTGATGACTGATGAGAGGTTGATGAGGTCAGACTGCGTCTCTGTTGGAAGGAGCCTGATGGTTGGTCTCATTAAAGTTGTTCCTTATGATCAGGTCCTAAAGGTTTTGTGCTTAACTGATGAAAATGGGCTGATACAGAGTAAATGAATACCAAGTTCATAGCCATGTTCATGTATTACTTCATTAATTTATTCAACATGCATTTATTGACTGCTATTTTCTAGCAACTTAGCTAGGATCTGAATATGTAAAGCAAAATAAGATATAATTGTGTTTGAAGGATCTTCTGGTATAGAACAGTGTTCCCCTTGTGTTTTAAATCTCACACCTCAGCATTTAACACTTTTCAGCATGCATCCCAATTATCCTTATTTATTCCTAACACTTTGCCACTCTAATATGAACATTATGAAACTTACACAAAAATACACCTTACCAAGGGTTTATGAAAATATAAATAGTGATATTTTTTCTCTCAGAATAATTTTGTGAAAATTGTTTAATAAAATACCAATGTGATATGGGTTACTGCAACTTGTTAGATATCCAGGTAGACATCAGACAGGTTAAAACAGAATTTGTCAAGTGTCTTCTTACCTGGGTATCCAGGTATCAGACTCTTGCCTCGCATATTAACATCGAGTTTCCTAGTTCAACTAAATCAAATGGACTTTTTTCTTTTTTAAGCTAAGACTCAGGAGACAATAAAAATATTTTCTTGGGGGTGGGAGGAATATGACTAAATGCAATATCTACTACCTGTTTAAAGGCAAAAGTTCTGAAATTGGCACCCAGTTCATCTGCCATAGAAACTGGTAATGATCCTAATTGGTGTGGTTAAGGGGACAATTTGGATCCACCCTTGGATCCATCTCTGGATTTCTTCTGGGTGTACCATAGTATTCTTCTATGAGTTAATGCTAGTGTGTCTTGCTTTTGAGTCAAAAGTACTATTACTAAGGCATAGTCTATGCTTAAACACTCAAAATAAAGCCTTAAATACTGAACCTCTAAGTTTGGTGAAGGATTTTTTGCCTCTCCAGTGGTCTCAGAATTGCTGCCTTCAGCTGCAGCTTTTTGTGACTTGGGTCTTGGTGAAGTAGATTCTCTATGAACTATGGTGTTTGGGTCTTGGGGTGTGATGGTCAACTCTATTTTGCAGGAAGGCCTCGTTCCTTCTTGAAGTCTTGGTTGAAAAATGAGTTCCCTCATTGTGCAGAAACATAAGCACTATGACATTTCCCACAGACATTATTAAACATTTCCATGGCAACAGGGGATTAGCACACTGAGTTAACCACTCATGACCAATATTTTGGCAGTTACAATAAGATAGAAATATTAGTGCCAAATCAGAAACACAAACTTTTTTTTTTTTTTTTTAAACTTCAGGCTTACTATCTTAAGTTTGAAGAGAAATTTAAACAAAATATTTTTGGGGCGCCTGGGTGGCTCAGTCATTAAGCATCTGCTTTTGGCTCAGGTCAGGATCCCAGGGTCCTGGGATCGAGCCCCGCATCAGGCTCCCTGCTTGGCGGGAAGCCTGCTTCTCCCTCTCCCACTCCCCCTGCTTGTGTTCCCTCTCTCGCTGTGTCTCTCTCTGTCAAACAAATAAATAAAATCTTTAAAAAAACAAAATATTTTCAAGTGTTCCACAGGAGACTTGTTTTTAAAAGAGATAAAAGAATGGTTTTTAACTTCCACAGTTGTTTGTAAATAAATGAGTGCCACTAAAATATTTGGAAATCATTTACAGATAGATTTAAATATCTCTTACTTCAGCCCTAAGAATTTACTTCGCAATCTTAATTACTTAGCAAAAGTCCCTTGACAGGCAACTAAGAAGGAGACTTTAGCCTGGGTCAGAAATACTCAAGATTTTCTAAGTGGTACAATCCAAATTATAGAAGTCTTGGTGAAATTTGAGGCTTGGTTTAGGGTTAAGCTGACAAATAGTGAGGAGCTACGTCTGGTGATGAGAGAGAAGGCTTCTAATGGAAGCCTTCTTGGCAGGCTCTCTGTTCTCTCTTTATGGGCTCTGCTTAGCTCTCTCTTGTGAGCCCAATTGCAACATTAATATAATAACACCCACATACATATACTTATAGGGTGCTTCCTTTCTGAGGAGGAAAGACATTAAGATTAAGCCAAATATTTTTATTTTCCCAGCCATATTATGGGTGGTTGTTTTTTTTTAAGATTTTATTTATTTGTTTGACAGAGAGAGACACAGCGGAAGAGGGAACACAAGCAGGGGGAGTGGGAGAGGGAGAAGCAGGCTTCCCGCCAAGCAGGGAGCCCGATGTAGGGCTCGATCCCAGGACCCTGGGATCCTGACCTGAGCCAAAAGCAGATGCTTAATGACTGAGCCACCCAGGCGCCCCAAAAATATTTTGTTTAAATTTCTCTTCAAACTTAAGATAGTAAGCCTGAAGTTTAAAAAAAAAAAAAAAAAAAAAGTTTGTGTTTCTGATTTGGCACTAATATTTCTATCTTATTGTAACTGCCAAAATATTGGTCATGAGTGGTTAACTCAGTGTGCTAATCCACTGTTGCCATGGAAATGTTTAATAATGTCTGTGGGAAATGTCATAGTGCTCATGTTTCTGCACAATGAGGGAACTCATTTTTCAACCAAGACCTCAAGAAGGAACGAGGCCTTCCTGCAAAATAGAGTTGACCATCCCACCCCAAGACCCAACCCACCCAACAATTGCTTTTCTTGCCTCTGGGATGGAAATCCTCAGTTGTCTGCATATCATCGAGTTACGCTGGGGATAAAGGTAACTGAAATTATAGCATTATTTTAAACTGAAGATCAAATGACATAACCTCCACACCATTCTTGGGATTAATGAAAGCAAGTTTGGAAAGTGAAGTTTTCTTAGCATTCATTCTGCCTTGTGGCATTAACCAGCAGGAAGGTGGTGCCTTCATGGAGATGGTCATCATGACTCGTTACTTGAAAAAGCATCCAAGCATACTTAATGGCTCTTAATTGGGTACCATGTGATCCATATGCATGTCCTAAGCACTGTGCTCGTGAACCTCCACTTGTGGCCCTTTCATAATTCAACTTATGTTTATTTGGGTGATTAGTTTATGAATGTTGTATTCCTTCCGACCGCCTGCTCCATGAATGCAGAGACCATTCCTGACTTATACCCAGTTTCTGCACAGGTACTAGCAAATAGTAGTGCTAAATACATATTGGTAGAAGAAAGGAAAGAAGGAAGGAAGAAAGAGAAGAGAAGAGGGAAAAAGGGAAAGAGAGGGAAAGAGGGAAGGACTGAATATAAAAAGTACAATGCAGCTGTAGTCTTTGAGCTCTTGGTTGAGGCTCTTCAAATGTTTTGGAGAAGATAGGTATATTTTTTGTGACTCAGAGCTCTCAGATCGTGGGACAAGGGTAGTGTGACTTACAGTCCTGTTTGCCTGGCTCAGTCCTCGTTTACTCTTACTGACCTGGTATAATTATTAATAGTGTCCCTTTTCAGTCTCAAAGGTGTCCTGACTCGGCATACAAATTACAGTAGTTTCTCCACGCCCTCCCTCATTAACAGAGAATGTGTTCCAAGACCTTCAGTGGATACCTGGAACCATAGAGAGTACTAAGCCCTGTATATACTATGTTTTTTTCCCCTATACATACATTCTTATGATAATGTTTAATTTATAAAATAGGCACAGTAAGAGATTAATAATAATGACTAATGAAATTGTTATTATTAGAATATACTATAATAAGGGTTAAAATACAGAAAAATATACTGTAATAAAGGTTAAGAATAAACTTATAAGAATATACTATAATAAAGGTTATGTGAATGTGGTCTCTCTGTCTCAAAATATCTTACTGTACTGTGCTCGCCCTTCTTGTGAGGATGTGAGGTGATGAAACGTCTATGTGATGAGATGAAGTGAGGTGGATGATGTGGGCAGTGTGATGTAGTGTTAGGATACTACTGACCTAAAGATAAATCAGAAGGAGGATCATCTGCTTCCAGAACTTCAGGGGTAACTGAAACTGTAGAAAGTGAAACCACAGGTAAGGGGAGGGGGAGTACTGTATATGGTAGTCCTAGGCAAGGGGATGTGGAAAATGGGATCTGTTGGCACTGAACCACACACTGGTCACTCTTAGCTGACTCAATACTTTGCTGTTTTTGTGAAGTGCGGACTCAGGCTACACCCCTCACAGCTCTGTATGAGAGAGAAATAATTACCTTTCTGAATTTTTGGCTGAAACTCCTGCAGTGAAACACAGATTAACAAGAGAAAAACAAACCAAAGTTTATTAATATGGATACCTCATGTATCCATGAGAGAGACCCAGGAAAAATGCGTAACCCAAAGAGCTGGCTTTAGATTTTAAGATTTAGTACAATCTTAATAGGAAAAGGGGATGGGGTGTAGCTCTCACGGGACCGTAAATGATTATTAGGAAAGATGACTGGACCCTGAGAAGAATAGATGGGAAATATGATATTGTCTAACAAAGTTTGGGTGTGATGTTGACTTCTAGTCTCCTCTCGTCTGATAACACTCAATCTTTCCTGGTTGATGAAACTGCTGGGGAGGGGATTTCTGACAGGTGTGTTCCTTCTGGACGATCTGTCCTTAGGCAGTTAAGGGGAGTTCAGAGGAGGCCTCTCCCTGCATTTGCTATTGTGCAAATGCCTACAGCTGAAAAGAATCATTTTTTAAAGTGGCATATTTTGGGATGACATATTCTGCTACCCTTCAGCTTGCTCTCCTTAAGCTGGCCCCACGTGCAGTGGACTATAAGGATTTTTTACATCATTTGTCATTTGACCACTTTTTGGTTCTTCCGAGGTATATGGTCTGGCTCCAGTTTCTTGGACACCAGACAGAAATGGAGCAGCTGGAGGAAGTGGTATGTTCCGAGGGTCTTAGTGATGCCCTCGGTTCTCACTTGGTTGTGACTTTCTGCATCAACCAGAGTGCTGATTTTCACTATTGCGTAAGAGCAACAGAGAGAGAGAAATGAGGGCTAACAGTGTAATCGGGGTTGTTCTGGTTTGTACGATATGAAAAAACGAGGACAAAAAAGAAACCCTTCATTAACTTATCTGAATGTTTTGTTTATTTGACATCTGTCCTTTAGATGTGGGATCGGAAATAGCCAAAACATTCAGATCTTCCACTGTTTAATTTTTTTTCCCCTCACCATATATAACTAGAACTCATCTGGCTTCATGCTTCCTTTGGAGGGGCAGCAGGGCCAGACCTGCCAAGTGTTCAACTGCAGCTCATGGTGAAGAGAATTTACTCTCTGAGTGAAAATGAAGCCATAGCAAGACTGCTCAGATAGGCATTTCTGCAGATACTGAATTGTAAATCTTAGAGGAGCTTGGGTGCTTGTCACATCCTCATTTTGGCAATGAAGAAATTGAGGCTCAGAGAGGTCAGGTGACTGGTGGAAGATCACACAGCTGCAGAAGACAGAGTAGACTGCAGACAAAGCATGCATCACCCTCTGATTTCTGATGCCCTCAGTGCTGAGGGGAGGCCAGAGTTCTTGCTTCAAAAGGAATGTGCTGAGGCGGGGTAATTGAGGAGCATCACAGCAGGCTCTGAGAGGGATTTGCAGCCATCCTGGGAAATTTGGGTGTCTGGCTGAAAGTGACCTCAGTCAATCGCTGGCTCCTTTCTCTGGCTGTCCGGAAGGAGGTAGTGGAGGTTTTTGGTGGTTGATTTCATTGTAGTTAGGGTTGATATTTGAACAGATGCCTTTATGTTTGTATCTTCTTTCAAATCTTCGTTTCTGGCAAAGTTAGGTTGGGCCCTTGGTTTGTCCTATCCAGCACCAGGGAAGGAACATGGCTTCTCCCTTCAAGCCTGTGTGCAGTTCCCGGCCCCTGCTGTTTTATGTATCTCAGGCCAAGTAGTCCATATATCTTAATTACGCAATTATTTGAAAAGATTCCAATATTGTCTACTTATTGGGGGTCTCTGGAATACACACCATACCCCTCTGATTAGGGGTGATTAGGGGTGATTAGAGAAATACCTGATATCAAACTGTTTTCACATTTCCTTCTGTATCGATTGTCCAAAAGGTGATTATTGTGACTGCTCAGCTGGCTGTTCTCATTAGGAATCCATTGATTGTGGGCTGGTTATGGTTCCACATGCCAGGCTAAATGTGCTGCTTTCGATTCATAGTGTGAGGCAGCCAGATAAGAAAAAGGAAAATTAAGGCCAGCATTTTATTGTCTAAGCTCTGGTTAAATTGCTCCACCTTCTCACTACTTTCCCAGCTCCCTCCCCCAAAGAAACAACATTAATTAGTCTTTTCAGCTATGCAGTCTTTGGAAGCAATACTCTTGATCTATTGAAGGCTGCATTATTAAAATTATCTGCTGTGTCTGTCCTTAATAAGGTCAAAGAAGGAATTTACGAAAGCTGATTCATCACAAAGGCCCTGGGGATGCACATCATTGAGAAAGCCAATTTTATTTTCTTATTCCAAGATAGAATTGGGTTGCAACCTCCCTTGCTTATCAGAAAGGCAAAGCCCAGAGAATCCACCATTAATTTGGAGAAAGCCCTAATCAGTCCATCTGGCCTTTGTGGAGGGTTCCTCAAGACCAGGCTACCTGTGGGGGATGAAGTGGTGAGGGAAGATTTTAACTCTCTGAGTGAATGATAATTCCTCTCAAGAGATGCTTGTCAGAATAGATTTCCCTCTGAGCTCTCAGCTTACATTTCTTTAATAGTTATTAATGCCACTGTATTGGCAATGCTCTTCTACCATGATAAAATCTCTCCAAAGAGGATTGCTATCACATGCATTCAGCAGGATTTAGGAAGATAAGAGTCAGGGAAAGAGAATTGATTTCCCCTATTTTAGTAGAGGACAATGATGGGTGTGTCTTGTAGCACAAAATCTATAAATTACTTCAAAATTGCATAGGATGTGCTCTATAATATCCTCAAAATGTAAAGACTCCCAACTCGGTCTCTTTACCCTAATCTGTGTGTTCTGAAAAAGAGTTTGTTTCCTATTTCTACTAAAAAGTTGAAGTTCTGGAATTTGGAGAACAACCAGGGTAGGAAAAAAAAAAATGGTGTTTGGCCCCCATACTGCACCAGATGCATAGTAAATACCCAGTGACTATTTGCCAACTTGTGGATAGATTGCCATGATAAAACATTAAAATTCCCCGTGAGTCATTTCAGTACAGTCCCATCTACAGCAAGTAATTAGAGCTTGATCTTTAACATAATTTATTTCTTAAATAAGTGTAATTATAAAACTATAGTATCTAAGTACTGGAGGTTCTGTGAGCTCCCCCTCACATCAAACGCCGGCATCAACTGAGAAGTCATCATCCAGCCTGCAGCTCTGGGGTCACAGTAAATTTCCCCCTCCCCCCCTTACAAACTTGCAATGATATTACTAGAATATGTGTACAATTTTGGTCTCATCCCTAGCCAAATAACAGGAATGTGAATAAAACGAGTAGCAAAGTAAGTTATTATTCAAAGCCTTGAAAATATTAAATTCCTCTTGGCTGAGAATGCTGTGGAAAGTCTTGATTACTAGGTCATATGAGGGAGCTTTTTATTTAGCTTATATCTAGCACTTTTTTTTTTTTTTTGTATCTAGCACTTTCTAGAGGGTTCCAGGCCCTTTGCTTGGAGTTAGAGGTATGAAGGTACCTACACTGTGTCCTCTGTCCTGTCAGTCCAACTGATTAGATTAGTAAAATGTTATGGGGCATAGAGGAAATAAAAGGATTTCCCAGTTGGATTTGCCACAGAATCCAAAAAGATCATAGTCTGTTTTGGAAATTTTGGTCTGCCCAAAAGCAAGTGGCTGGAGGAGGGAATAAGAAGTAAGGAGGGGCAGGCCATCCAGGACCTGATAGATCAAACTGTGGATATTGGGGAAATTGTATGGCTGACAGTAGATTCAGACCTGGGAGGACAAGATCACCTTTGCTGGTTAGAAAGTCTGTGGCTGTCCATAAACCCAAAGGGAAAAAAGTAGAAATTCAGGCTACAGTATGTCCCATGTCTAAAACATCCTGAGATCCAGCCTTGGTCATTGCATTATTCTACTGAGGGTTTTTTGTATTTTTTTCAACCATTTCAGTAACAAACTTGGAGGACACATCCTACTTGGGAGATCACTGATTTTTCTTTCTCACTGATTTTGCTTTCACTGCCAGTATCACAGGGAAAAATATCATTTATGTGGCTCTAGAAAAACTGATCTTCAGATGGGATAATATATCCTACATGTACTCTTCCTTTGGTTTCTGATTTATATAGTAGCTCTGTGTTCGGCAAGGAACAGCCTAGCCTGTATGGCTTCCTGATGCTGACCTGAATTTTACTTTTAGCTGCCCTAAATTGTGTTATCCTGGTATACCAGTTGTTCAGTATTCAGCTTTGCTCCTCTGTAACTTAATATTATGATTTATTTCTGACTTGGCTTTTCTTTATCAAATGCTGGATTTTCCTAAGAGGTTCATGTGGAAATGTGCTGCATGGGGAAAAAAAAAAAGAGCCGAGTTTGGCCTCGGGGCAAAACCGTGGATACTGACCCAGGGACACGAATACAGGGCAGAATAGATGGTGCCATGAGTATGTCAGCAACCAACAAAATTAACTCCTTCCTTTGCCTCTCACATGCTCCTCGATGTTCTGCAGGGGCTATAGATTTTAGCACAGAAGCTAAAGTTAGGATGTATTTGTCTGCCAACAACCTGTTCCTTCAACCTCAAAGTTAAAAAATTTGCTTGAAAATGGACATTTTCATTTTATCTTGGCCCGGTGAACCAAGTTTTAAGGTATGTGGTGGCTCTCATCATACCTAAAAAGCAAATACTACTTGCAGTCTACTTCGGGATGATTTGAAAGAGCTCAAAAGTAAATGACTCAGAGATAGATTAAATGTCCCTTGAAATACACCCGAACTTAATAATTAGGGGAAGGGTGCTTGAATAAACACACGTAGAGGGTTATTGAGCATATACAAGCTTAGGTGGTCCATATTTTGAAAAGGCAGTGAGTTTATGGCACGTTCTTAGGAGCTGAGTAGATTGCACACTAAGTAAAAGCATTTGTTTTATCGTTCAGTTAAGCAATAGCAATTCTCTCATACCTAGAAGGACTTAGGTAAGACTAAGGAACAATCAGAACAACAGAAAATAAGAAAGCATTACCATTCAAGAGTATGAAATCACTTCTCTCAGTCTTTTGGGATTTAAGACATTTTTGTTGGTAATGTCAAACTAAAACTTTCCCTAAAATAGCAGATAAATAGATGACTCTTAATGTACCACCCCGGGCTTATGGTTTCCCATTATTCAACTAACATCCCCTCTGTGTTTCCAAATCACTTCTTTCAGTTTCTCCAGTGTTCAGAAACCTACTGGCTAGAGTGAGGTATGTAGGAGTGGGTTGGAATTTGGGATCTGTCATTGGCTTGCTTTCCTAATCTTGAGCAAGTTGCTTAGTATCTCTGAGCCTGTTTCCACATCTACAAGTGAGAAGAAGTGAAATACCAACCCTGTGAGGTTGCTGTGGGTTGAATGAAGTAATAAGGGAAAGTGCTTGGCTGGGTAACAATCTGTTTATTCAATAGTGAACTCTCTTGGCCTGCAGACTCAGACATGGCCTTCCAGGCTCATCTCTTACCTCTCCCTAATGCAGCTCATGCAGTCTCTACTGGCTGTTGTATTTTCCAGTCTGCAAATACCCTTGGCATTGTCCCATATCTGTACTCATTCCACATTATTCCCATCTTGGAACCTCCGATGACTGTGCCATCTTTCTAGAGAATCTCTGAAGTAGAAACATTCCTAGTCCATGCTGAATACAAAAATAGACTCATAGCAACAAGAAAAACTGAACATGATTGAAGATGAAATTCTGCATTTCCTTGGGACATACAGGAATAGGAAGTATTTACTTATTATTTAAAAAAAGGTTAAAGTTCAGGTATGTTTCTTTCACTCTGCTGGCTATCCTAACCACACAGAGAGCGTGGGTTCCCCACTGAGGTGGAAGCTTATTTGTGATGAGTCAATGCTGCTCCTTGTTGTGGTTTTCCCAGGGCCCCCTTTGGAATAGGCAGAGGTCTTCCCTCCCCCCCGCTATGAGTCAGATGTGACATCTGCATCACTCATTCTTCCCCAGAGCCCTCCTTGCTCGCTTTCCCCAATCCAGCTAGTCTGTGTGACCTGCAGCCTTCTCTGACTCAGCCTGGCCACAGCTCTCCCTGGAGCACGTTGGATGCTCCTCCTCAGGGTCACTGCAAAAGGGCCTGCCTTGTGTGTGGCCACCCCATTCTATTTCCAGAGTGGTCTTACACCCAGATGGTCCGCAATGTAATTTGCGTTTAGAGATGCCTTGAGCTGAAATACCTTTCAAATACAACTGTAAATATGTCAGTCCTCTGGGTGATGTCTGTCTTCTCCCTGTTCAAATGCACGTGCTCCTGGGGAGGATACGTTTCAGGCCATCTCTCCATTTTTAATAGTGTGAATCTCACACTGAACTGGGATGAGTTTGAGATAGGCATAAAAGGAGGAAAAAAGTACAAGGGGGTGAGATGGTTAATATGGGAGATGTCCATGAAGGGAATGGAGAGAGGATTTGGGACAGGTACACACACCTAGAGGGCAGAAAAGAACCAAACCGAGCGGCTTCTATTGTCTGATTTTTGCCTTGAGCTGGCCCTGCTTGCCGCACAGCCACCACAGGTGTTCCTCTCACCACCCGTCCCTCTCAGTAGGAGCAGAATCCCTTCCTGGGAGTAGGATATTGCACTCCTGTATAAGGCAGAAGTCCCCTGATAGAGCGAGCCTTTACAGAATGCTGTTCAAGTTTTCAGAAAAGCCCGGCGCCAGCATATTTCTTATCGGCTTCGAAGGTTATAAAAAATCCCTCCTCCTGTTAATTCATAAATCCTTCAACCACATGCCATTTTGGGGCCATATGCTTTCCTTCCTCCCTCTAACCCTGGGAAAGATCTGTAGATATCTGAATGTGAAATCGGCTATGGTTTATCTTACTCCTCTAATGAGAAGGTCAGCAGTTACCTGGGGCTTTTCCATCTGTCTTCCAGCTGAATGCTGGCATTTAGTAAATCAAAAATTGGTTACAAATTAGCGAAGCTGACTGGCTCAATGAGATCCAGCCTGGAGATGTTGCTGAAAGGGTGGAGGTTTAAATATGGTTTGAAGGGAGATTCTAGGTGAACTCTATTTGTCAAAGCCATAGAATAGCAGCGTAGAAGATGAGAGATGTTCTCCTGGGGAAAAATGTCAAATCACATGGGGAATAGAAATATTTCACAGGGTGATTATTGAATTTTGAGCATTGCTCTGAGTGGATTAGGTGTAATTTTTTTTTCATACAAGGAAGTAGATGGCAACAATTTTCTCAAAGTGTTTCAGCTTAAAAATCAGTAGGAAAGCCTCTCATACATTTCCAGCAGTTTGCCAGGTACTAGAGTGATAGAGGGTAAGTTTCAAAGTACACAGAAACACACGTGTGAAATAATTTGCAAACAATAACGTGAAAACCTATATGGTGTGCATTATAGATGCATTAAGACCCCAGAAGGGCAAGGAGGACAGTGTCAGCTGAAGAAATTGCTGGGAAGCTTCATTGAGAAACCTAGTTTTGTGCTGTGCCATAAAAATGGGTGTGTTCGATTCCAGAGGTAACGAGAGGCAACAGGGAGAGTAAGTGGCTGGCTGGAGCTGCAGCTAAGTGCTGGGAAATAGGGGAGGGAGGATGGGGGCAGGGAGGGAGGATGTTGGTGGTCACCGAAAGCCTGGCCAAGACATTTGGAGTTGATATTTCAGATCAAAGGGATCCCCTGATGTTTCTCAAAAATAATATAAAATATAAAGGTGATGCTTTAGGACGCATCTGGCTTTTGAGGTTGAGAGTGGGAAGAAAGCCCAAAAAGGGTTAGCAGGATAATCCAGGCATGACCTGATGGGCCTGGCCTATGAGGAGGACGTGGAGAGAAAACCCAATTTTGCAGAGAAAAATGTCAGTGAAACCGATGACGCTCTATCACAAGACAGGACTGTAAATAACTGACAAACCTCCAACCTGCAGGGGAGGGAAATACGGTACCTCTGGCCGTGGTGCGGTCTTCTTCCCTGGAATGGCTCCATCGCAGCCAGCTTTCTCTGTCTCTGTGTAAAGCCAGGAACCCCTTCAGTAGGAGGGGTCTGTGGTCCTCTCTGCGTCCAGGTGGGCTCAGGAACCAGCTGGTCATGGTGGGATCTGGATGCAGCTCGACGCTGCCACTCTGCAAGTGGAGCTGGGATGGACCTGCCAGAGGACAGGAGGTGGTGGTGGAGGAATCTCGGGGTTCTGAGATTTAACAGCCCTGGCCTTCTCTGTTTGTGAAGGACTCAGGGCTCCCTGGCCCCTTGCACCTTTGTACATGCTGAGAAGCAGGTGCAAAAAGCCTGGTGATTGTGGTTTTGCTTCTATGTGGACCTGGACGACCACCTGGTATTTGCGTCTCAGGATGGCTGAGGGTTTCCTTTCTAATCATTATCCTATGACAATAATTTGTGTGGAGGGTCTGAAGCAGATACGGAAAATTTTCTCTTTAGAATTTACTGCATTTTATGGCAGACATGATATGTTAAAGTGCTATTTGCAAACCCAGGCAATCGCCAAAGTCTGTGAACATAATTAGACTATCAGAGGTGCAGTGGAATCGTGTCGGGGCCTGGGCCCATTCAGTCTTGGTAGTGCTGGAATTGGAGAAGATGTGGGGGAGGGAGGTAGCAGAGACCGGGAGGGCAGATGAGGGTCAGGGATGGAGGGTCAGGGAGTGAGGAGCAGACAGGCTAACCTGGGCAGTTTAGCTGGATGCTGAGGCAAAATGGAGAGGCCGTTGGGTCTAGAACCACCTTTTATGACAGCATCCACTCTTAGTTTTCAGAAGGTTCCAGACTGGGGAAGACGAGTGAGGGGCTGACAGTGACCCCTTTGAAGCCAAGCGTGCCATTGATGGTTTTTCTGAGCTGGCGAAAGAGGTATTTCTCCTTCCATGTGGCCTCGGGATTGTGAGGATGTCAGGCAGAAATGGAATTTCTGAATCACTGTCCTATTTGGTCCCCACAGCTGGGGCCAAAGGCTCTGCAATGGGGCATGTAACTAGGGCTCTGACTCCCCTTAGCAGTCATTTTCACACTTGCAAAAAATGATGTATTTTCCCAGGCGGGCAGGTGGCTGCCTATAGCAGCCTTCAGCTAAATGAAAGCATTCTCTTGGTCTCTGAGGAGCTAGATGCTGACAGACGGGTTTCTAGGATTTAGAATTTCCTAGGTTTGTTATTTGAGCCTAACAAAAGAGAAAAATCCATCCTGGATGCAATTAGATCATTTTACTTGTCTTTTTTTCCCCCCCAGACAAATAGAGGAAAAAACGTGAAGGACAGAATTTTACTGCTGTTACTGGTAATTTTAAGCCCAGTATGGATGGGATAATATCGGATAACAAATAAAAGGTTTAGTGTGTGCTCTTTTAGCTCTCTGAAAAAGCTATAATGCCATGAGTACTCTCTGTGCAAGAGGGAGATTCTCAATATATTCAAATAAAGTAAAGGATAATTTTATCATGATACCATGTAGTAAGGCTTCTGTGCAGGACTAGAAGCTCCCAGAGGAAAGGAGTTTCAAAGCAACTGCCACAGACAAGGAGGGGCAAAGCAGGGGGGAGCACACGTTCTCAATACTTAGCATCATAAGCAGGGGGTCATCCCACGGGTGTGTGGTGATTCAATTGTGACGTATGTCCTCCCAGTATTGTTACTGTTAATGAACACTAGTATATGTGATGACTCCCAATTTTTAAAATGAACTTGGTTGAATTATAATTTACCTACAGTAAAATTCACTGATTCTGAAAGTGCAATTTGATGAGTTTTGACAAATGTGTATAGCCATGTATTTACCAATATGATCAAGATGTAGAACAGTTCCATCACCTTAAAATGTTCCCTGTGCCTTTATGCAGTCTGTTCCCATCACCCCACTGCACCCCCTGCAGCCCGGGATCTGCTCTCCATCACTACAGTTTCCTCTTTGTTTTTCCTTTCTGCTGTAACTCTGAATTCACCATCTAATTACCACGTTGTTTTTATATCTATGTTAATATTATGAATCTCATCTTAGCCAAGTCTTTGTGACCTTAGAGCCATTGTGACTCTTTAAGGTAGTTTTGTAGATTTTCACTTCAATCCATAACATGTGATTTATTTATTTTATTTTAATTTTAATTTTTTTTAAAGATTTTATTTATTTATTTGACAGAGAGAGACAGAGAGAGAGGGAACACAAGCAGGGAGAGTGAGAGAGGGAGAAGCAGGCTTCCCACGGAGCAGGGAACCCGACATGGGGCTCGATCCCAGGGCCCTGGGATCATGACCTGAGCCGAAGGCAGACGACTGAGCCACCCAGGCACCCCCATAACATATGATTTATATGTGATCCTAGTGTAGCTCATTTCTCCACCCCTGCTCCCCAGCCCAGGTTCTTGGTGAGGAGCACCTCATTGTTACCTTTATACTTTAAGAATTGTGACAGGAGATTATATATGTATATACACTGGGAGGCAGGGAGGGGTCAAGAGGAGGGGGCACCCAGGAAGAGGCTGAGGAAAGGAGGGCTGAGTATCACTGATGGAGCAGATCCTGGAGGAAGAAAGATGGAATATGCAGTTGGCTTTGGAGAGGGTGGTGGGTGGAGATGCCTCTTCCGGGACAGCAAGTTAAAATAGATATTATTAATAGGTTAACCTGGAAGTAAAGAAATGCCAATAAGGCATGTGCTAAGAGTGACTAGAATGGATACACTTGGGGACTCTGCGGAGTGTGCTAGAAGTTTAGAACCACTGGAAGAAATGCAGCACAGCAAGGACTTGGTATAAAGAAAGAAATTACAAAGGAGCATTGTGGGGTCAGTTGTTCCTTTAGATACCATCTGGGCACCATTTTGTATGGGTTCTTCTTTGATCAGACAGATTCCTAATCCTGCTTAATTAAATTTTTATTTAAAAAAACTTTTAAATCGGGGCGCCTGGGTGGCTCAGTCGTTAAGCGTCTGCCTTCGGCTCAGGTCACGGTCCCAGGATCCTGGGATCGAGCCCCGCATCGGGCTCTCTGCTCAGCGGGGAGCCTGCTTCTCCCTCTCCTACTCTGCCTGCTTGTGTTCCCTCTCTCACTGTCTCTCTCTGTCAAATAAATAGATGAAATCTTTAAAAAAAAAAAAAAAACTTTTAAATCTACATAAAAGTGTCAAGAATATTACACTGTACTCCCATAGGTCCTTCACCTTAATTCAACCCAAATTCAACCCATGTGGTCACATTTGCTTTCTCTTTATCTCTCTCTTAGATAAAATATCCAGAGTATTATTCTTATAGTTCTTATAACAAATTTTAAAAATATTTATTTATTTATTTTAGAGAGAGCATGCGAGGAGGCAGGTGCATGAACCGAGGTGGGGAGGAGCAGAGGGAGAGAATCCTCAAGCAGACTCCCTGCTGAGTGTGAAGCCCGATGCTGGGCTCAATCCCAGGACCCTGAGATCATGACCTGAGCCGAAATCAAGACAGATGCTTAACCGACTGAGCCACCCAGGTGCTCCTATAGTTATTATAATGATTAATATCATCTTGCTGAACCATTTGAAGTAATTTGCAGAAGTCATGACTCTTCTTACCTTCAGCACATGTTTCCCAAGAACATGGACATTTTTCTTTTTTTACTTAATCACAGTGCAGTTCTCCAAATCAGGAAATTTAACATTGATGTAATTGTACCATCTAATATGCAGTTCATATTCAGATTTCTACCACTGCAGGGGCTTGCATTTCCAATGATTCTCCTGAAACCAAAATAGTCTATGACTCAAAAGAATGAGAGTGTTGCAGAAGTATGGGTTGTGGGGTTGCAATCTGGGAGAAGAGGGGTACCCATTGACCAGATAGATGCCTAGTTTTCTGGAAAGTGCCCAAGAAATACTTGTTTAATTGGCCCAAAGTATTTGAACATCTGTTAAAAAATCATTTGCTTGTTTTTCATATTTTTATTCTTAGGTTTGGGGGCCCTGTTGATAATGAGTGAGCAAGTCTGGGCCATTAGCTATTTGGAATACTTCATCTCAGCTCCATTTCTCTAGCGCCTTGTAACAGGCAGGACTATACACAAGAAAACCCTTTTTATTGCCCCAATTCATATCAATCAAAGACCAAGGAAAGGATCCTAATATCTTTCTAAAATGTTTTCATTTATCTTGGAGTTTAGTTGTCATAAAAACTGTATGTTTAAAGTGTCCATTGGGTGTAAATGGTCCCATAAACTCTTGTAACTGAGTGACATGTGATAATGAAAGTACCTTCACAAAGAACAACAAAATAGATCTTTTTTTTTATTGTAATCATCAAATAGTGTGCCCCAAGGTATTGATTGAATTATACATAAACTTGATACGGAGCCATAAAAAGGATGCTAGGATGCTGGCTCAAAACAAACCACACACAGATTAGTCTGCAAGAAATAATCTTAATTCTAACAGTATCCAGCTTTTCCTGGATGGATCACAAGACAAAAATATCCCCTGCATATATTTTAATATTTTAGGGTATACTGTGAGAAATTTTATCAATCAAAAAGTAGGAAATGTGTATTCAAACAAGGAAGAGAAGTATTTATTTAGGAGGCAAGAATAAACACACAGGAGGGTGGCTAATGGTCCAAGGTATTTCCTTGAAATTCACTATAATGGAGTTAGTGTTCAGAGGAGAACAGAGTTGTCAAGGTCTGGAAGAATCCAGGGCATACTTTGTGGAGAAAGGTGGTTTGACTGAATATCTAGTTTCGCATATTTTCTACCTGAAATGTTTAAATGTTTTAAAGAAAAAAGCTATTTCTTTTCTTTTCATTTTTAATTTTCAATTGCTTAACAATGGGTATGGTGGGTTGGGCAGAGTACTGGGATATTGGGATTTGGAATTCTGTTCTTCACTGGTTCATTTTCTCCCTGATAAGGCAACACTTTAATTTTTATTTCTTTATTTATTATTTATTTATGAAACACTTCAAACATCCTTATTGGCACAGAACATTCTGGAATGAAAAACATATAACCCCTCACATGTTTTCTTCAGCTTAAATATCCATTCTTGTAATGTGTCTCATGCTTTTTCATCTTCATATATCTGCTCATGCTTTCTACTCCTGAAATTCACTCTTCTGTATTTCTATGTAACCAAATCCTACTGGTCTGTCAAGGTCTACTTCAAAATCCTCCTTTGGTGGGAAGGTTCCCCAGATTGCCCCCAGTGGGTATATGCTCTCACCTTCCTTAATCTCTTTAAATAGTTTTAGTTATACATCTTCTATGGCCCTTCTCACTTCCTACTTGGTATGATAAGCACGCATAAGTACATTTCCTATTTCTTCTGGCTTGTGAATCCATTAAGACAGGACTTGAGCTTGCTTTTTGATGAACAATTTTTTTGGTACCAAATTTGTGAAATTTGTAATGAACATTACAGATTCAAAAGCAAAAAGTCATGATAGGGTATAACATTTTAATTAATTAGTCTAGAAAAAATGCATTTTATTTTTTTAGGAAAGCATGCATTTGAGTTGGTGGGTGGTGGGGTGGGGGGGAGAGAAGGAGAGAGAGAATCTTAGGCAGGGCTCTATCTCATGACCCTGAGATCATGACCTTAGCTGAAACCAAGAGTCAGATGCTTAGCTGACTGAACCACCCAGGCACCCCCCAAAAAATGCTTTTTAGAAAAATTTGTTTGCCCAAACTGATATTTTAAGTCTGTTTTTTAACACTAAAAGAATCTCAGGGACTCTCGATATTATTGCTATAATTATTAGGTGTCATTTATATAAATTAATCAGTATGGCTTGATCCAAGGTGACAAAGTGTAATACTCTACCTCAGTGTTTCTCATTCTCAGCACTATTGACATTTTGGGCCAGATTATTCTTGTTACAGATTATATTATGGGATGTTGGGCAGTATTCCTGGCCTCTACTCACTAGATGCTGGTAGCATTCCCTACTCCCTACTTTGATTTTGTGAAAGTCAAAAATATTCCCTGACATTGCCAAATAGTCCCAAAGCAAATTTTTTTCCTGTTGAGAAACAATACTCTACATGATGGTTTTGCCATTTGGCAGAGAATCTTCCATGTAGCTTCTCAACTTCTTTCTCTATGTCTTGGTTTATATCCAGCTGCCACTGTTCACTCTGTTTCTGTCATTCTGTTTACTTGGATTTGTTTTTTTTTTTGCTGCTATATGACCTTAAGTACTTTTTAAAATAAAGGGTATGTAGATGATAAAAATAAAAAAGAACATTAGAGTGTCTTTTTCAAGACAGATGTACACATATATGCTTAATTTATTTTTGACAGAGGTGCCAAAGAAATTCCATGGGAAGGGGTAATCTTTTCAACAAATAGTGCTAGAATAATTGGATAGCTATATGTAAACAAATAAGCCCCCCCCCAAAAATCCTCACTTTTACCTAACATTGTATAGAAAAATTATCTTGAAATGGATTATATTCCTAGATATAATAGCTAAAGATATAAAACAGAAGAAAAATCTTAGTGACTTTGAGTTTGGCAAATAATTCTGAAATACCATGCAAAAGGCACAACCCATAAAAGCAAAAGCATTGAAGTAAAAAAGTTCAACTTCATCAGAATTGAGAAAAAATTGCTTTTCAGAAGACAGTTATGAAAATAAAAAGGCAAAGCGCACTCTGGGAAAAATATAGCAAAACATATGTCTAATACAGGACTTGTATCTAGAATATCTATTCTTACAACTCAATAAGAGGAAAACACCCAATTAAAAAAAAAAGACCAAGAGATTCTAAAGATACTTTACCATAGAAAATGTACAAATCTACAAAGAGCAAGTAAGCACATGACAAGATGTTCTGAATCATTAGTCATCAAGGAAATGCAAATTAAAACCTTAGGAAGATACCCCTACCCTCTCATTAAAATGGCTAAAATAGCAAAGACTGGCAGTGTCAAGAATGTGGAACAACTGGGACCCTCATTACTCTTACTGATGCTAGGAATGTAAAATGGTGTAAGTACATTGAAAACCTGTTTGATGGTTTCTCAGAACGTTAAAAATGTACCTCCCATATGATCCAAACATTCCACTCTTAGGTATTTACCCAAAGAAACAAGAGAAAGCATGCATTCACACAAAGGCTTAAACACTCATTTTCATAGCAGCATTATTTTTGGTAGCCCCAAACTGGAACAACAAGATATACACAAATCATAGTAGAGTCCTACTAAAGATCCCTATTTAGCAACAACCTTGAATAAACTATTGATACATGCAACAACATGAATAAATCTCAAAATAAATATGCTGCTTGAAAGAAACCAGACCAAAAAGAAAAAAGAGTATATGCTGTATAATTTGATTTATGTGAAGTTCTAGAAAATGTGAGCCAAAATAGGATGAGTAGATCAGCGATTGCTTGAGGAAGGGGGGAGGGGCAGGAGGAAAGAATTCCAAATAGTTGTGAGGCAAATTTGGGGATGGCGATTTGGGGATTTTCATTTCTCAATTGTGATGATGGTTTCATGGGGGTATATATATGTTAAGATTGGTCCAATTCTATACTTTGAGCTTGTATATTTTACTATACATCAGTATTGCCTCAATTCAGTAACTGTTAAAAAAAATTACTCCCCAAATGATATTCTTGCCATCTGTTTTGTAGCTTCGAAGTAATCTTCTGGTTTCTGTTTGGAAGGCAGGTGTTGTCATAGAAAGAAAAGGGGCTCCTGAGTTATGTAGATATGAATTGGTACCATTGCTCTGCCCCTTCCCAGATGAGTGCCTTGTGTAAATCCTTTTGAGTTTCAGAGCCTTAGTTTTTCTCTTTTGAAAAGCAGGTGTAATAATAACTACTGCAGAAGACTGATGGGAAACTTACATGATGTAGGCAAATCAGCCAACACAGTGATTCCATGGGATCATTTCCCTTCTCTTCTGTCTTCTCCACAAAGTCAAGCACGTGTGTAAGAAGTGCTCAATAAATCCTTGTTATTTGAATCATTCACCATTTGCTTGTTTCAATTCAGTTAGTAAAGGAGTCTAAAACACTGAATCAAGAATTTTCCAATCCCATTTTTTTAAGATTTTTTATTGTCAGAGAGAGAGAACACGAGCAGAGGTAAGGGACAGAGGGAGAGGGAGAAGCAGACACCCCGCTGCGAGCAAGGAGCCTGATGTGGGACTTGATCCGAGGACCTTGGGATGACCTGAGCCAAAGGCAGACGCTTAACTGACTGAGCCACCCAGGCGTACCTCCAATCTCATTTTTTAAGTCTTGGCATGAAATAAGAGCAAACTTTGAGTACATGTAACTAGAGCACATTGGAGTAATTCAACTGCTAACATAATTGTATATTCACTAAGAAGTTGCTTAAAGAAATGTGAACTTCCCCGTACACACGAAGTAATGAGTCAAGATTTAATCATAAAATGAGAATCTTGATTATGAATTTTTGATTGGGAAAAACATAATTATTTGGAAAGTTCAGTCATGAATTTGTCCAAATGCGTATTTCCTTAATCCAGAAAAAAAAAAAAAAAGGTTTGACTAATTTAATAAAGCAGACATTCAGGAATTCCAGCAAGTATCTTCTTTAGGCTGCAAGAAACTCTTCCATATGGAATATGCTATTGATGGCATTGCTTTCAAACATTTCCTTTTGTCTCCTTAGTTTGATACGAAAGCCCAGAAAGCTACAGGGAAAAGAGTACAACTATTCTATTTTTAAATGTCTTCAGTAAGTCCATAGAAAAGTTTCCTGTTAGCCTCAGGCATTCTGAAGCCTTGGTTGACACTTAAAGGCTGTTTTTTTTTTTTTTTTTCCAAGGGTTGATTGGATCAGAAGGAAAGTCCTTTATATACTACTAGGAAAGCAGCAAGAGATACAGAAAGCTGTAGTCTGGGCAGAGACCATCGGTTAAAAGCTGCATTCTCAGCTGAAAAAATGTAAAGCAGCTAAATTTCTTCAAGCCGTGATTTACTGACTACTTGAAATGTGGCTGTCATAATGAAAAACAAACAACCAACACACAAATTTAAAAACCACAAATTCAGTTTTGATTTGTTTGGAATTTGTGTTCAAATCATGTTTGGACTGAAGTTTGCCATTTGTTTAGAAAATCCTCTTTCAAAATCGCAAAGCAGATTGTGCTGTGATTCTAATGGAGCTCCTTAAAATATTCAAGGATATTAACCTCTCCGAGGATCCATATATGCTTTAAAATTTCTCATTCGTAGGAGGCTGTTAGACTTGTAATAACCATGCTATTCAATTTCTTCTCTTCATTAAATGTAAATTTTTGAGATTCAAATAATTTTTAAAAGGAGGCAGGTTATCACGAGTAAATCAATAAGCAGTAGGACCCTGTAGCTGATGCTGTCAATTCCCCACCCACATGCTCGTGGCAGTAATGCTTCTTTGCGTGCTTTCCAAATTTCCACCTACTAGCACCTGTGACTCTACCTGGGCATTCTGTCTGGCTGTTGGAACCTGCTGTGGCTGCCCACTGAGCAAGCCAGAATTGCTCAGACATTCCTCACTCCCCTTCACATGGGTAGTAAATAGCCCAACTCCTTCCCCCAAGGGATAATTCTGAGACCCATGTTCTAAATGATTTTCCAGTTCTACAGATGAATTAAACTGTAGTTGTCTGCTGTAGTGACTTGCTTGAGAAGGCTTTTATGGGGACTTTTCTTTCCTGTCTCATCTCTCCACACCCATACCAATGTTTTCTCAGATCACCTTCCAAATAAACCACATTGCACTTGAATCTTGGTCTCACGATCCTCGTTTGTTGGGACGTACGCTAAGGCACACCTGTACGCTATGAGTTGAAGCAGGGCTTTCTCTGGAGACTTCTATTAGAATTCACATGTTCCTGGGAGAATCACTCCCTAAAAACTTGGTGGGAGTTAGCTATCCAGGAGTAGGGTGGTATGCTATCAAACAGGGCACTCTGAGAAGTCAAGGAGGAGGGTTATTTTCAATAGCCAGCTATCTTCTGTTCACAGCTGCTGTGAGGGGAAGGCCAGCATGGACATCAACAAATCCCACTTCATTAAATTGGGGAAGGTCTCTTGGAGGGGGCACCTCTACTTTCAGCCTCTGAGGGTTGCTTGTAGTGTATTTAGTGTATTTAATGATTCCTCAGTAGAGAATCAGGTTCTGCATAAAGCCTCAAAGCAGTTCCAAGTCCACCAGCCATAATGTGGGATATCTTGTGCTCATTAATAAGTAAAAGTGCTGCTTCAAATTAACCTGCAATTATAGCCTCTAAATGATGACACATATTTTTCTGTTGTGGCAGGATTTAAAGACTTGCTTACAGCTTCAGACATGATGTATTTTAAGGGAAAACATGACAATATGCCTTTCTTTGTTTAGTAATTGTATTTTCAGTGGAGTTACACTGGCAGAGTGGGGAAGAGGCAGAGTGAAGGTACACGTTGTCTAGTGGACAGTGAGGGCAAGGTGAAGGGTCTGTCAGTGGCAGAACACGGTGTTTATGGGACCAGGAAGTCAGTCCCTACTTGGATGAGTGAACTTCATAATAGGGAAAGAGAAAAAAGAAAACAGTTCTAAAATACTTGGGGCAGTGATTCCAGCTTCTCCTATCATGTCATGAAGTAATCTCTTGCTCCATCTTCCTGTGAGCATATGAAGCTTTGCAAGAACACTTTACTTTTTTTTTTACATTTTTAAAATTTTATTATGTTATGTTAATCACCATACATTACATCATTAATTTTTGATGTAGTGTTCCATGATTCATTGTTTGCGTATAACACCCAGTGGTCCATTCAGTACGTGTGTGCCCTCTTTAATACCCATCACCAGGCTAACCCATCCCCTCACCCCCCTCCCCTGTAGAACCCTCAGTTTGTTTCTCAGAGTTCGTAGTCTCTCATGGTTCGTCTCCCCCTCCGATTTCCCCCCCTTCATTTTTCCCTTCCTGCTATCTTCTTTTTTTTTTTTAACGTATAATGTATTATTTGTTTCAGAGGTACAGGTCTGTGATTCAACAGTCTTACACAATTCACAGCACTCACCATAGCACATACCCTCCCCAATGTCTATCACCCAGCCACCTTTACTTTTTAACAATGCTGTGGAGATGCCTGTCCACTTCATCCCCAACTCTAAGGATGAACTTGAACTCTTGTAGGTGGGTGTCTTAGTTGCTGAGGCTGCCATAACAAAATACCGCAGGTGGGTGGCTTAAACAACGGAAATTTATTTTCACATTCTGGAAGCCAAACGTCCAACATCAAGGTGCCCTAAGCGTTGGTTTTTGGTAAGAGCTCTTTTCTTGGCTTGCAGGTAGCCTCCTCCTTGCTGTGTCCTCTAAAGACCTTTCCTCTGTGTGTGCAAGAGACAGATCTCTGGTGTCTCCTTTCAAAGACACCAATCTTATTGGAGTAGGGCCCCACCCTTATGATTTCACTTAACCTTTGTTATCTCCTTAAAGGCCCTATGTCCAGAAACCTTCACATTGTGGATTTCATGTGGGTATAATTTATTTGTTTAAAAGATTTATTTATTTATTTGAGAGAGAGATTGTGTGTGAGCAGGGGGAGGGGCAGAGAGAGAGAATCTTTAAACAGACTCCCCGCTGAGCACAGAGCCCAGCGATGTGCGGCTCCATCTGATCTCATGACCCCAGAGATCATGACCTGAGCCAAAACCAAGAGTCAGACACTTAACCAACTGAGCCACCCAGGTGCCCCTCGGGTGGATGTAATTTAATTGAAAATAGTGGGAGTTATGGACTAGAGGGTGGCAGGTCTGAAAGAACTTCTATTTCTCCTTCCTGCACTTTCCTTAGAGCTGGGGCTGGGCAGACACTCGGGGCACTCTGCACTCCAGAGGCTAGAGGAAAGGGATCTTCGCTTAGTGACTATCTGCTCTGTGATGGGCTCTTTGGTATAGCATTTTAATTCTCATACCAACCAAATCCTATGTTACAGGTACTTTCTTTTCTGTAGTAGGAAACTGAAGCTCAGAGAAGTTACTTAGCCAGTATGTGACCCAGGATCCAAACACAAAGCTCTTGTTTGTTTTTTTAATCTGTTACTGTGATTCCTCCCACTGAGGAATTGTTTCAACAGTTGATTAGTTTCAACTTTCTGTAGTCTTCCCTTATATTCAGCTTTTATCAATTGTTAAGACTTAATGCTGAGGCTTCCAGGCAGAGACATATAGTTAGGAGTTATAGGTCATTAAAGGTTATTTTCTCCACTGGAGATGAATTAAGTGTAAATAAATTAAAGCATTTGGAAATTGTCACATAAATTAATGAAAATAGCATTTAATTAATAAATATCTAATGTATAAGAATTTTTATGGAGGGAAACTTAGGAAGGCAATAATGGTTATTAAATAGGAATGGATATATATATATTTTAAAGATTTATTTATTTATTTGAGAGAGAGAGAATCCCAAGCAGACCTCACGCTCAGCATGGAGCCTGACACAGGCCAATCCCATGACCCCGAGATCATGACCTGAGCCGAAACCAAGAGTTGGTTGCCCAGCTAACTGCACCACCCAGGGGTCCTGACATTTATAATCTTAAATATGGAAATCAAGCATAGTTGTTGTCTTGCCATTTCATTCACTTACCTACTCTGTAAGTATACATGATATTCTTGTTTAATACAAATTTTTGCACTAGGTTTTGAACTGGCTGTATGCAGTACAGGATGTATTTAAGGTATTTTTTACTGTGTTGAAGGCAGTAGAGACACAGATGAAGTGACTGAGAGAGAACATACAAGCTGAGGAAGAAACTGATCCAGATGGAAAAAAAATGCACCCATTTCTCTCTTTTTTTGTGTCTGTTTTCACCAGATCTCTGGCCCAACCCTTACACAGATTGAGGCACCTTGGTATAACCTGGAATAGCTGTGAGGATAATGCGTACCTTCTCCAGAAGAGGAAAATAATGGAAAATATCCAAATCACTGAATTATTGTGTATTGAGGCTTGAAACCTTTGAGGTGCTATGAGCCCATGTTTTAGGCCTTTGCAGGCATTTTTTTCTGCTGTGATAGGTACCTCAGCGTCTGTGTAAAACATCTAAGGATAGATTAGTTACATTCTGATGATGCTCAGCCTGGGAATATGGAGGGAGCATTAGTATGAGTACAGGCAATCTCCCCCATGGAAGTTCCTGGGTTGGTTGTGGAGTTCTCTTTCCTCTAAAGGATGTGCTATTTCATTTCATTTTTTTCTTTTATATATGCTGTCTTGTTCACACGATCCTTAAGATGATGGGCACATGCATTTTCACAATGTATTCATAGGCCTACTACTCTTCCCCGTTACATTTTATAAACCACTTTCTTTGGGTGTAATTAAGTTCTAATTTATTTGGTGGTTAAGGTCTTGAGTCTTTAGCATCTTCTGCTGACCATTCACACATGAACACAAACATGTGTACACAGGATCACATACAGGAAGTCCTGCACTGGTCCATTCCATAGTTCAGAGTTTAAGCTGGGCTGCAATCAATAACAAGGACTTTTACTGTAAGATCACCGACTAAGAAGATAGCCTTGGGGCGCCTGGGTGGCTCAGTTGGTTAATCGACTGCCTTCGGCTCAGGTCATGATCCTGGAGTCCCGGGATCGAGTCCCGCATCGGGCTCCCTGCTCGGCGGGGAGTCTGCTTCTCCCTCTGACCCTCCCCCCTCTCATGCTCTCTCTATCTCATTCTCTCTCTCAAATAAATAAATAAAATGTTTAAAAAAAAAAAGAAGATAGCCTTCATTCTTAGAAAGAAGTTAATGTGATCTGCCATGCCATCACCATCTTGTGGTTCTTTATGCCCGAAGAACAACAGAAGTTTACTTCAAGAGGGAAACCCAGTCATTACATCTTTATTTTTTCTCTTCTGGTTACCAAACAATCCCCCATTTCTCCAACTGCTGTTTTTTGGCATGGTTTCCAAACTCCTTACTATTGAGTCTGCTTTTCTGGTTTTATTGTTTATCACTGTGTCTTCTCAAAAAATGGCTTCCACATGTGACCACTTAGGTGCGCCCTGAGGATGATGTAATATTGCCACCTGTGCTTAAAATATTACACTTGTAATATAGGCTAAGATTGCACAAGCTGTGAAAAATCAGCGTCATATACTTGGTTGATTTTGGGCTTGCGATCAACCAGGAATTTTCACTTGAATTCTGGCTCAGCCAGGTGTTGGCTGTTGTCTTGAATGGGATTAGCGTCCTTATAAAAGCAGTGAGAGCATAGTTCCTTGCCCTTCTTCGTTCGGTGCGCGTAGGGAGAGGCTGTCTGCTGGTGCGTTAATCTTGGACTTCCCAGCCTCTCCAGGGTGGTGAGAAATAGATGTTTTTGTCTATAAATCACCTAGTTTATGACATTTTGTTATAGTAGCCCAGTGGACTAAGATAATATGATTAACAAGGGCTTTTATATGTATCAACTCATTTGAGCTGTGTAAAATCTAGGAGATAGGAGTGATAGGCGTTATCCTATCCATTTTGTAAATGAGGAAATAAAGACCCAGAAAGGGTAGGTGACTCAGCCATCGTCATGTAATTTCTAAGTGTTTAAACAAAATACCTTTTGATTTCATGGTCTTTGGAGTGTAATGAAATAAGCTGTATTTTGTTTATAGAATTTGCAATAATGCCCAAGAGCTAATTGTCTAGTTAAATGTATTTTTATTGCACAAGCATAAATAAATGGTGTTAAAAGGATTTTAAAAAGAAATTCTCTTATTTCACCACTCCCAACAGAATAGTTGATTTCACTTTAGCATATTTTTAGTTTTGGTTGGTAAGTATCTGTGTTTTACGTAACTAGAACAGTAGGAATGATACATTTCTGACTTGAATTTTTTAGTTAACAGTATGTTAATATTCTCCCTTGTAGTTAGAGTTCATTGTCCTCATTTTTAAAAAATTATTTTGTTTAATGGTTCATGTATTTAAAAAGCATATAGTTGAGGTACCACAAGGACTATTGAAAAACTATTACTATTAATTTCCAGGAACTTAGGTAAAAAAGGCCTGTTGCTATGTGTCAAGCTGGTGGATCCATATTGCGTTCGAAAGGGGTTGCCCTTACGTGCCAAGCTTATAGTAATATAGTCATGGCCTAATGTTCTAAGGGTTATTTATTTTGTAATTATTTTGTTAACTTTGATGCAAAATCCTATCATGCTTATTGTCATTTTTCATTACTGGTAAGGTGAACTATTTTCCCACGTCTTTGGCATTTCTTCATAAACTTTTTTCCCTGTTCTTTGTGGCTTTACTTACTTTCAAAGTTTTCTGATGAACTACCTACCAAACACGTCTGAATCCCAGTGATGGATAAAGCTTAGGTTACAGCTTGTATTCTTGGTGTTGCTATAATTAGCCTTAAGACTGAGTCTCTCTAAAAGGGGATAATTCTCTATATGTTATACGTGGTGTTATGTGTGTGTGTGTGTGTGTGTAGGGTGGGGTCTGTTGTGCAAAGAGCTCAGGTGAACTCTTTCAGCGCCCTCGTGGGCTGGGTGCCCCATTCTCTTGGGGGAGGGAAGAGCTTGAGCCTCGTATAGCTGGACTTCCCGTGGAGTTTTGCTCTAGTAGAGGGATTTAACCCTCTGTTGCTTTCCATTTTAATGGAGATTATTAAATGGCTTTTGCAGCTGGACACAAGCAGCCCATCTCAGCCCCAAGCACTTTGCCCTTAGATGTCAGCCGTTGGCACCTGCTTTCTTTGTGAGAAATTGGGTTTGTACATAGCCTGCCTTGCTCGGAAGGAGCCCCCAGCACCAGCTTACTTCTTATCAGGCTGTCTAGGTTTCCAGAGTGGGCACATCATTTATTGGAGAACATGCTTGTGTATCCACAGGACTCAAATAAGGGACTTGGAAGCATCGTAAATGTAAGGTGCTAGGCAAGATAAGATCTGGGTGACCCCAATAAGAGCATTTCGGTACTAATGAGGCTGTGGGAAGGTGTTAAAGTTTTAACTCTAACATGCAGATATTAAAAGGATTTTGGTTTTGGGAGAGAGGAGGAGAGGGATCAGATATCTGCTAAACCCTATAGCTAAAAAAACAAAACAAACATTACTTAATACCTATTCTTAGTGTATTTGTATGTTAGAGAATTGCATGATTTTAAAGATTGAAAACTAGAGTTTTAATACAGCAATAAGCACTCTTCTGCCAGTTTAATAGCTTTCAATTTCAATTACTCGACTGCTCTGCTGTGATACTCTTTTTATACTTGTATTTCCTTTATATGAACAGAGTGAGGTTAGAGTCGGCAGACCAGAACTTTAAAATTAAACTTTTTTCTTCTCCGTTTACTTAAAATCGTTTTTGTTTTTAAAAGTAAACTTTCTATTAAAGTTTAATGCAGAAAGGTACATATAAATGTACATCTCAATTTCCCTAGTGAACAGACCTGTGTAACCACCTCATGAAAGTAAAAAATGTCCAGTTCCAGAAGTCTCTTGTGCCCTTTCCCATCGCTATCCACAACCCATCCCCACAAAGGTAACAACTGTTTTCTAGTACCATGGATTAGTTTTGCCTGGTTTTGAAATTTCTGTAATAATTCAATATGTACTTTTGTGTTTGGCTTCAAAAAGTAAATTTTCTAAGGAAACCTGATAATGTACAAGAACGATTTGTATTTGGCTATTTTTCAAAGGTTTTTTTTTTAACAATTCTATATCCTGCTTGTTCAGTATAGAAAATTTGAAAAGTATAGAAAAATAAGAAAGACCATTCATATTCCTATCAAAGACAATTATTTTGGCATATTTCTAGTATTTTATTAATGCATCCATTAACTAATTGATAAATCAATTTTGGAGCACCCACAACATGTAAGCAGTTATGGTAGGCACAAGAAAAACACAGGCAAGCAGTTGATTTTACATAGTTAGAAAATTTTTCAAGTTTAATTATATCTTGTTTTTTTCACTTAACGTTGTAGTGCAGGCCTCCTGCATTTCCATGCTGGCTGGTTAAAGCAAGGACAAGAGGAAGAACACACCATTCTGGCCTTCAGTCTGCTTAAGCTTGATTAGCTCCTCTGTGGGAAGGAACTAAAGATTTCCCTACAGCTCTCCTGGTGGAGAGGGGAGGGTAGGAGAGGAGATGGGAGCAAAGAATGGAGAAGTGCTAAGGGGTTCCAGTGATAGGGTTCCTGCCCCTTGATGGTGGGCATAGGGAATGTTCCAGTCTGGTGACTAGTGAATAAGGCCTTGGAGGCCTCAAAACTGAGGGCATGGTAGGGTGAGGAAATCGGGAAATGAGGACCATGAATGACAAAGGGGTCACTAATAATTGGAAAACCATGAATCGGGGAAACCAGGAGACGATGCAAGGAAGATTGAGTATTCATAAGCTCAGAGAAAGAAAAAGAAGAGATTTAAGAAGAGTGAGCTGGTCCTGGGTCAGGGTAACACTGGATACAAAGATCAGTGGAGACTGCAGGCTGGAAGGTGGGTCACAGGCTTCAGATGTGTCCAATCCAACCCACTTCAGGGGGAAGAGCCAATGTGGGCTGATTCTCGTGACCTCCTCCTTTCAGGGCATGAAGTGGAGGGGATCAGAAACAAACTCACCTGAGATTTTTAGGCCTAAGATAGAGGGTTACAGAGCCTGCTGCTTGGATAACAAAATCCTCACTTTTATTTACCCCTGTTATCTTGTGAAGATATCCCAGGTAGGAATAGAACTTTTGACATTAGTTAGCACTTCAAATAATACCTTTAACATTTCAGTTCAACAACCATTAATAGCTGTCCTTATATTGGTTAAAATGTATCAAAGTCCTTACAGTTTTAGACCTAATGAGCTGTATCTCCTTAATCTTTACAAAGATCATGAGGAAACAGTTTCAATATAGTTAAGTACTTTGTACAATGAGAGTCTGCAAATGTGTGGCAGAGGGAGTCTATATGCCATCTGAACTTTGGGGGGGTGCGTGGGGGCATGGATTGTGGGGGGAGGGAGGGAATGAGTATGGGGAGAACCTCCCTGCAAGGGAGCTCTCAATCCAGAAGACTGTGTCCTCAGCAATTGCCTTTGCCCACATAGGGGAGGTGGGATGTGAGGCAGGGGCACCGAGTGGCTTGGGATGGTCCAAGGACACATGTCACCAGATCTCCAGGGCTCCACAGGCAGCCTCAGAACGTGTGTTCATTTGCTTTGTTACAAAAGGGGTAACCAAGGTGGTAATGCTGGGGGTCACAGCTGAATTCTAGGAGGGCAGAGATGTCATAATCGGGATGAAAACAAATGTCTCTTCCCCAGCACACAGTGCCAGGTGCTTGCATGTGCATAACAAATATCTTCAAAGAGAGGTTTTTGTCAGGCTCCCTGCAGTATTCCCTGACCTGTCAAGTTCAAAACCTGAGTCCCTGTTCTCAGCTGAGTTTACTTTTTTAATCTGGTGAGAATTTATCACTTTTAAAAAAGTCTTCATGGGAGGGCGCCTGGGTGGCTCAGTTGGTTAGGCGACTGCCTTTGGCTCGGGTCATGATCCTGGAGTCCCAGGATCGAGTCCCGCATCGGGCTCCCTGCTCGGCAGGGAGTCTGCTTCTCCCTCTGACCCTCCTCCCTCTCATGCTCTCTGTATCTCATTCTCTCTGTCTCAAATAAATAAATAAAATCTTTAAAAAAAAAAAAAAAGTCTTCATGGGAATGATAAATCTTTTAAAACCTTTAGAAAGTCAGGAACTTTAAAGCTCTTCTTCCTAAGATGATTTTGCTTCAGGTTTTTATGAGCTTACTCCTGCCATGTCTCAATTTCCAGGCACCTTCTGGAACAGTACTTCCCGACCTATTCATGAGAATATTTGTATGGCATTCTGGGGTATGCTGAAGATGATGTGAGAGAATTGTCTATAAAATGGTGAAAACAGTCACTATCTTTTCTGCTATCCTAGAACAAAAAAATATCAAAAAACTATAGTAAAACAGGTTTATAAAATTCCAGACACTTTTTTCATTTTTACTGAGAAATCTGAGCTCGCTTCAGCTTTTTAATACAAGGTTTAATGTTTGCAATGACCACATACAGTTTCTCATCAGGATTTTTTAATGCTATCTTTAAATTGTCTATTGTCTTTGTCAGCCAAGACATTTTATGCCACAAACAGTTTCAGGAAAAATTAAAACAATTTTTGCAATTATTTTCCAGTTTACAACAGCTGAAATTACATTTAAGGCTCTAACAGCTCTTTTTGTTCATGGGCTCCATGTTGACATTTCTTGTAATGTGAAGAGATTAAAATGTAGTTGAACCTCTTGATAAGTATTTAGAAATAATGGAGTTCTAATTTTCAGAATGTGCATGGATTGTTAGAGCTGTCACTCTGTGGATAGCTTGGCTGCTAATAAAAGGGCCCAGCAGCTGTAAGTTGAGAGGAGTTTGAACATCTATGAAGGCAGGGCTTCAGGGCACTGCCTGGAGACTTGCACACTGGGCACTTCCACCTGAGCCCCCACCTCACCCTCATGTGGCTGCACCGGGCACTACAGATAGAAGTGCTCCTTATTGGGGCACTTGGGTGGCTCAATCAGTTAAGCTTCTGCCTTCAGCTCAGGTCATGATCCCAGGGTCCTGGAATCGAGCCCTGCATCGGGCCCCCTGCTCAGCCAGGGGCCTGCTTCTCCCTCTCCCTCTGCTCCTCTCCCCCAGCTCACAAAAAAATTTTAAAAAACTTAAAGGCTGTTTTGTGGATCAAATGCAGTAACATGTGAAAGCATTCTGAAAACAATACAGCACTATACATGTATTTTCAGTTCCAGAAGTCCTAATCAAAAATGTCTGCTTTTAAAGATAGCAAAATTTCAAGAAAAAAAAAATACAGTCCAACAGATGCATTTTGCCAACTCTTCAATAATAATGACTTTTTCTTGGTAAGATATTCAGGTAGAAAGGGACGCCTGGGTGGCTCAGTCGTTAAGCTTCTGCCTTCAGCTCAGGTCATGATCCCAGGGTCCTGGGATCGAGCCCCACATCGGGCCCCCTGCTTGGCGGGAAGCCTGCTTCTCTCTCTCTCTCTCCCTCTACTGCTCCCCCTGCTTGTGCTCTCTGACAAAATCTAAAAAAAAAAATCTCTTTGTTTACCCAGAAAATGACCATTCCCAGTTTTGTTGGCTCTTCATTTCAACAGCAGTGCCATGCTTTACTGCTGACCTCCTGAAGTACATTGCCAAGTAGCACCGCACCTCCCCATCTGCATTCAGCCTCCCAGGGCACACAGCAGCACATGACCAGCATCACTTACCTTGCCAGTGGCCGGGAGGTACGTGCTACTTCAGACCCTGCTCCTCTCCAGTGTGCTCCAAGGATCCTGGAAGAGGCAGATGGCGGTTGCAACTGGCCTGTTGGCTTCAGCTACACGAGACCCCATCTGGCTGCCCCAGAGCTGAAGGGATCAGTAACTCCTGTTGCAGCATATATATATATACATATATTTTTTTTTTGTGGAAAGCTCTGATTTAGAGGGATAAATTATTGTTCTTTCTGAATTTGTAGGAAATGGAGCTTCCTTTAATGTTTCTAGACTCTAGTCTACCATCACACTAAGTGTTCTTGCAAACCACCCATTAGGGAAGACGAGAGGCAGCAAAGTGTAATTTTCTCAGAGGGTAGACTCTAGTGCCTGATGGACAGGTTTCCAAATCTCAGCCCATTGCTAGCTCCGTATGTTGTGTTCCTTTCCTCATCTGTATGAAGTAGGACTGACGACGATAATGCTCTTTTCCTAGGGTTGAAGGATTGACTTAGTTAATGCACATTAATTACTTGCAATAGTGCCTGGTGTAGTGTCTGACAGTATCCATTAATGATGATGAATTGTCAAGAGCACCGAGGTGATGTTATAGGTGTTACTAAGAAGCTCAGTAGTACTCCAGTAGACTGGTAGTGTCTTCTTAAAATTTCAGGGGAATAAACAATGGTTATGAAATCTGAAGGGATTTTTTTTTTTTTAAGATTTTATTTATTTAACAGAAACAAAGCGAGAGAGGGAACACAAGCAGGGGGAGTGGGAGAGGGAGAAGCAGACTTCCCGCGGAGCAGGGAGCCCAATGCGGGGCCCGATCCCAGGACCCTGGGATCATGACCTGAGCTGAAGGCAGGCGCTTAAGGACTGAGCCACCCAGGCGCCCCAATCTGAAGGGATTTTAGCTTTAACCAATTACTAGACCATAGTGTTTGCTTTGGGTTTCTATTTCCCATTTACGTTATATGCTCTATAACCAGAATGGATATTATCCTTCCATTTTAATGACTGGTAACAAGATGACAAGCAAGAATTAAGCTTAGGGCTTATGCATGGAATAGCTACCTACCTCTAGGAAGATTGAATCCTATATTTAGTGTCATTGAGTTGCTAGAGTAACTTGGAGCTAATACAAAAACTCATTGACATAAATTATTCTCCTTGGTATCCAGGGTCATCCTAATTTTTCACATTCTTTGAACCTTGGGCTTGGGCTAACCATAATAAGAGACCACTTAAAATTAGAGTCTTAACTAGAGACATAAGTTGGCTTCACAATTGACATGGAAAGTCTACAGAGGGAGCAGACTGTCTTTCGCCTACTACAGGTTTTGTCACAGAAAAGTGGATTAATATAGTAACACTTCATTGTAAATGGACATTAATAAATGCTAAATTACCACCAAGTTCCTATGGAAGTGCACACAGCTACTTTTACATTTAAAGAGTTTATGATTAATGTTATTATAATGAATACTGAAGAAATTAATAACCGTTTGTCACTTTAAAAAGTGCCAATTAATTTTATGCTATTTTTCTATTCTCATTTGTCATAAGAGTGAGAACCTAGAATTTTAATGTCTATTATGTGGTGTGAATTAAAGAAGTGGCCATGCCACACTGACCTTTTCAGTATTCTAATATTTGCTTCACTGACCTCTTAGACCTCTTCCTGGCAACGGTTAGGTTTTTGAGAGGAGGGAGAGCTGAGCCTACTGGGTGAGTGAGCAGAATGAGGAAATATTTTAAGATACACTTTCATAATTCACTGACTGTATTGGAAATTCAAATTTTCAGACTATTCATTATCTTGACAAACATTGTAATGTGTGCAGAATATGGCACCACATAAATCCGTTCTGGTGACAAAGAGTGTAATGAGAATGGGAAATAGTAGAAACCCAAAGCAATCACTTTACAGTCTGGAAACTGGATAAAATGAAGGTCTCACCAGGTTTCACGGGAGTTCTTTTTTGGCACTCTTAACAATTGCTTTCCACAGAAAACACAGCATGACACCATATCCAAGCACTCATAATGGGAATTTGGACACATTCATTTGGAAAGTTGCCTCCATCCAAGTAGAACATCAATTTAACAAATTCATGTCCTTTACTCTGTGGGGCAATGATTTGACATCATTGATTTATACTGAATAATTCCCTTCTATTTTGAAGGGACATAAATATTTTCACATATTTGTGTATTCCTTATTCAACTATTCAATAAGTATTTAGAAGTAATGTGTGCACATAGCATTGTGCTAGCTAGTATGAGGCTTGCAAAGTAAAGAGATTAAATATGGATGAGTAGGCACTAAAAGGACAAATAACTGGGGCTAGATTCCTTCAGAATGAGCAATGGGCTGTATTTTTCTGGAGCCTATGAGAAGGATTACTCTGGTCATGAGGGGCCTGAGAGTTGTGTGCCAATGAAAGGGTTTTGGTCCCTGGAAATGAGGATGGCCGATCCACATGAGCAGGGTATTTAAAAGGTATGATAAGGGATGAAGATGGGTGTGTATTTTTAATTTTATAAACAACTGGACATATCAGTATAAGGTTTTATGTTCACACAAAATCTTAGCCAGTCGCGATTAGCACATTGTTAGAACCAACATATGCTTGGCACTTGATATGGGAAGGCCTCATTTTAGAGAGTGTTTAGGGAGGTAGAGGCGAATGGGACACCGTGTCCTACTCAAATGTACTAATACTTTAATATCTTTGGTGACTGTGCTACTGTATGCCTAGTCCATGTGACTGAAAGCTGCAGTCAGAATAGTTTGGTAGTGAGTCTGAAAGTAGGTGGGTGGTCTGGACTGGGAGTGTATCCAGTTGCTGAATTTCAAAGCAGCGCCATGGATCAAGTTTGGGTAGGCAAGTATTAAAAATGATTTTTTCAACTATGGAAGGTTTAGCCAGTGTTAAAACTTCCCTGACATTTCTTTTGCCTGTCTGGTCCAGAATCAATTACGTCCATATGTTGCAATTAGCTAATATGAGACTTAGGCTTCTTATAAGTAGTTGTGGTATGTTTTGTTTGGGAAAAATATTAGCCATTCATTATCTCTTTAAATATTTGTCAGATTCTCTTCTTTGGACTCATATCTTAGCTTGTCAACAGCTCTGTGGACATTTTTGTATCAGATAATTCATATTTGTGGGAGTCTGTCATACTCATTGAAGGATGGTTAACATTATCTTTGGTCTCTACCCACTAGATGCCAGTAGCAACCTCTAGAAGTTGTTATTGGGGGAAACAAACAAAACAAAAAAACTTTAGGTACTGCCACATATCCTCTAGTGTAGGAGGGCAAAATTGTCTGAAGTTAACCACTGAATTATATGTATATAAATCTTATAAAAATCTGTATTCCATATATCTTGTGCTTTTCTCTTGTTTGAATTTGTATACTTGTGTTTGCCCTGTATTCCCATTTTTTTATTCCTTTCATTTTTTTTGGTCGACTTTGTTAAACTCCTTAATTTCAATTGTTAATTCTAGAATTTTCACTTTAAAAAATAGGTACTGGCTGAAATACTATATCTTGTTTATTTTCTTGACCATAACATTTTAATTTGTTAACTTGAAAATTTGGATCACTTGTGGGTCTATTTCTATTTGCCATTTTAACTCTTGGGTCCTGTTTTTTTTCCTGTGCCTGGTCATTGAAAGCTAGACATTGTTTATGAAAAATGATAAAAATTCTAGTCTCACTACAGAGAAGATAGTGGCAGATCACTTTAATTCAGTTAGGGATTGAGCTAGGTAGAAGCTGAGTGTATAGCTCTTTAACATCCTAAGTAAAAGCCTGAAATCTTTACCAGGATCCTTCTACTTTGTGGGCTTTGAATACCATTTCTTTTCCTTACTAACATTGTGGGACTAAAATTTCTGCTTCATTTTTCAGTCTTTTAGAAACCACATTGTTTAGTTTATATCTGACATATGTTCTCTAGAACCAGAGCTGAAGTTGGTGATTCCTGTGATAGTAATTTTTTGAGTGCATACTCTCAAGATTTTTGAGGAAAGCGCTATACACCAAGAGAAGAAATGCTAAGCAAGAAAAATAGTCTTGGCTAAAGATTAGCTACATCTTGGTCTTAAGCTCTGTAGCACAAATCACACTGTAGATCTGGTCCCTACTTAAAGCAAGGGGACAAGCCTTTTGTACCTACCATGTCCCTGACCATCCTTGGGGGCAAGGCTTAACCTCTTGAATGAGACTGCTCCTGTTTGCATTTAGCTAAGGAAAATTTGGAGAAAGGGGCAGCTATAAGTGATTATCAGCTAACACTAGCAATGCGTGGGGCGATGTGTACCAGCTCAGTGAAGTAGATTTGGCTCAAGGCACCAAGGGCTTCCACTGAAGTATAATCCTTGCACTATTTAGGTTCCCTTCTCACATTCAGATGACTTTATTCAAATACAACTTTGCCAGCATTGTGGTTTGTCACAGTTTCTGGGTAATCTTGTTTTAAAAAGCAAGGAGAATAGTTGGATTAAATCAGTCCTGAGTTTGAAACTGAGTTGTAACTTCTCTCTCTTCTTCATTACCCGTTCTAGGTTCTCTTCCCAATTGGCTATCTCTTCTGACCTTCATGACTGGCTTAATAGGGTAAGCCACCCAGACCCTCATTACTGAGGGGTCTTAGACCCTTTACCATACCCTTATCAGACTATGGTTTCTGAATTTGCCCATTTAACGTTACAATTGGGGGGCGCCTGGATGGCTCAGTTAAGCTGCTGCCTTCGACTCAGGTCATGATCAAAGGGTCCTGGGATTGAGCCCCGCATCGGGCTCCCTGCTCAGCGGAGAGCCTGCTTCTCCCTCTCCCTCTACCTGCTGCTCTGCCTGCTTATGTTCTCTCTCTCTGTCAAATAAAATCTTAAAAAAAAAAAAAAAAAAAAAGTTACAGTTCGGTGTGGAGTTACCAAAATGCTCCAGTGGATTCACTGAGTATCAAATTTCTTCCTTCTACCATTATGTAGTATCAGTTGTACCTTTTCATAATGATTGGGGTTAATTACTTCTGTCAGCAAGGTGACTCCATTTTGTGCCTACTAGATCTTTGGCTTAAGGAACCCAGAATGACTAGGCAGAAATCATCATCCTGGATTAGGGTAGGCCCTAAATCCAATAACAAGTGTCCTTGTAGGAAAAGTGAAGGAAAGACTACCAAGAGGAGGCAATGCAAAAACAGTTTGAAGTGATGTGTCTGCAAGCCGAGGAATGCCAAGGATTGCCACCAGCCCCTTAAAGCTAGGAGACCAGCCTGGAACAGATTCGCTCTCAGAACATCCAGAAAGAATCCAAATTGCCATCATCTTGATTTCAGTCTTCTGGCCTCTAGAACTGTGAAAGAATAAATTTTTGTTGTTTGAAGTCCCTAGTTTGTGAGAGCCCTAGGAAACTAATATGAATGGTCATGCCGGTTAAGGCTTTGTGGGTAGAGAAGGTGAACTCTCTAGAATATGAGCCAGCCAAGATAAAACATGACTCTCTTCAAGTTATAAAGTGTCCAATAAGTCAACTTACCACTGAGACACTGGTCTACTTGAGATTTGGTATCTTATTGGAGGCTCTCAGCATTGGCTTCTATTGCTCAGATATTGGACATTCAGCAGTGACTTTATCAGCCTTAGTGACTTTATGAATACTATGGGACTTGCATAGCCCCTATGTCTGTTACTTGGGCTAATCCAGTCTTGATCACATTGGGCAAGCCCTTACTGGAGGAAAGAAGCTGGTTGACACCTGATGAAGACCTGTCCACTTCGTTGCTTGGACCTATTCCGCAGTTGGTAATTTCTGTTGGGCATTTATGTGCAATCCCAAAATTCTCACATTTTGTGCCCACTCCCCTATATCCAACATTGGCCTCTTGGATATTCTTGTACTGTTTTCTAATACTGCAACTTCAAGACCTCTGACCAGATAAGTCATTTACCATTTCATGTAAATACATGTATGTCCTAATTTTGGACAACTTTCTCCACAAAGTGATTAGCAAGCTTTTCCACTTGTATCATTGCCACTGGGAGTATATCTCCTCACCATCGTCTTTCAAAGACCTACCTGAGCGGGACTGTAGTGAGATAGCAGTCTGTTTTGTCTTGTACCCACAGACCAAGCTGATTTACCTGTGAACCAAGCTTAAGATGTCTTCCTCTTCCTCCAGTTGCTGATAGAGAATGTCTCATGAGACAATAGGTATGAACTTCCTGGCTTGCCCAAACCTGATTTCTGAAACAGTTTCCACTTTATGATGAGTTGTTGCTGGGCCCGTGCAAACTTAAGACTTGATATGTGTCTAACAGTGTGGAGTGTCTGGTGGGCAGTTGTGGTCTCAGGGCCACTTGGTAGTCCACATGTTCGGTTTCTACCAGTGTCAAGTAGCATGCAAAAGCTACTTTTTGAATGGTATGTAGTTCTCTGCTAAAGTTGGTATGGTGTTTCTCCAGAAACCTTGAAGTTTGCTTTCAGTTTCCTATGAGAACTTCAGAACTCCTATCTTTCTCTAGTACCTAAACAACATCTCTTGCTCTGGGCCTCACTTAAAACTTTATAGTCTTCTGTGCCACCTGATGAATGGGATTGAGCAGTATTCCCAATATGTGTTTTCCAAAACTTGGAGGCCTACAAGTACTGCTAATGGTAGGAGTTGCTCAGTGCCGAAACTTTACTCTGAAGGGGCTATTCAAGAATGCTCTGGATCACCAGACCCCTAAAGTCTTGATCAGTGTGGCAGGTCCCTGAACCTTTGAGATGTATCTTTTACTTTCTGGAATGCATGTATCTTACCAAGGCATCTGTAATTGCTGATTATTACCAGGTGTGATAAATACCCCATATGTATATTGGGCAGTGTGATGTTCTGCAGAATGTCCAGATGGTTCAGATCCCATTGAGCTATATTTTGACAGCAGGAGAATTAAGTTGGCTCTTCAAGACCACAAATGTATATGGCTTGTCCCAAGTGAAAACAAACTACTTCTAATTTTCCTTTTTGTTGGACACTAAAAGACTGCATTGGTAGAGATTGCTGGCATAGAATTATCCTATAACCAGGGATGTGTTAATCTGCTCTACTAAAGATAGCCTACCTGCTATAACAGCTGTACTTGGGACTGCTACGATTAGGTTTGCAGAGGTCCACTCTATTTCTGTGATTCACTGGGCTTCTTGCAGGAGCTGCACTGATGAATTGAATAGGGCAAGATGGCACCACCATCACTGAAGTCTTTGAAGGTGGCACTGATCACATCTCCCTCCAGAATACGATATTGTTGATTCCTATCTTGACTGAAGGGAGAAGTTTCAGGTTCCTCTATTTGATTTTTTCTACTGTACTAGTTGTTGCTTTACAGGTCCAGGAGCCTGAATAACAGTTTCTGAACTGTTATTCATGTCCCTTCTAATTAAACATTTTGGAACTGAGAAATTATTACCAGATGTGTTCATAGGCATATTGGACACACTGAGATGGATCTGGGTCAGTTTTCTTTTACTACCTGAGCCCCATATACTCTGACTCTAACAGGGGATCATGACTCTTGGGGTCCCTGCTTCTCAGCATCACCTCATATCCTATGTAGACAGCTGCCGAGGAAATACCTGGTTATCCTTTCTCCAGTGTATGGTTATGTGAGTAAGGAGCCATAGTCCCCTTTCAGAAGGACTGTGGAAAGCACAAATACTATGCTTATTTTCATTCTCCAGTAGTTCCAGTTTTTGACATTGGGAACATGTTAAGTTGATTCCTGTGTCCTTTTGACATACCTCCTCATTGTGTTCTGTTGCTGTTTGTTTTGTTTTACATTTTCCTACTTTATGGAACTACTATGTGCTCCAGGCTCATCTTGTATATTTCCTTCCCCAATTGCAGAATCAGCCATTTCTCCAAGGAGGCCTGTGTGCATGTGTGTGATTAAGAATGGTATTTAGGAACTGAGATTTGATTACTAGTTGTACTTTTTTAAAATCAAATTTATTATTTTGAGAGAGAGCGAGAGAGAGCACAAGTGGGGGAAGGGGAGGAGCAGAGGAAGAGGGAGAATCAGACTCCCCGCTGAGCAGAGAGCCCTATGCCTGGCTCAATCCCAGGACCCTGAGATCATGACCTGAGCCAAAGGCAGATGCCTAACCAGATGAGCCACCCAGGTGCCCCATTAGTTGTACTTTTTAACTGAAGTATCATTGTAGGTCCTTTCAGCTAATGAAGTAAGGAAATATGTTTTTACTAGCTCACATATATGTACATATCTAAAAGTAATTCCCTATGTAATCATCTGTATATTAAACATGAGTTCATGCTGATGTCTCTCACTACAATCCATTGTCATATGTGTCGTATGTGCCTCTTCCACATGCTTATTTGTGAACTGTACTGAACTGGCTCCCATCATCAGTGTTGCTTAATTGTTCAAATCCAGTATATATCTATACTATTACTGGAATTAACTCCTACCCCCACGGGAAACACTTTTATCAATTAAAGTACAGTGCTTATGTACAATCTCTTTTGCCATTAGTTTTACAGACGAATTGCCAAAATTGCCTAGAGCAGCATGCTGTTCTCAGACCCCACTCAGTGAGGTTTTATTGTACGTTTGTTACATTGTTGCATCACAGTCTATATTCCATACTGGGATTCCTCTAACATCTTCACTGACTTTGAAAAATATGCATCCATGAAGGTGTACTCTTTGTGCTTTGAAGTTTGATAGGTTTTGACAAATGCATAGTGTCATGTATCTACTATTGGTGTATCCTACAGACTAATTTCATCATTCTAAAAATTCTGTGGTTCACCTACTCAACCCTCCTGCTCCTCTCCCTGAACCTATGGCAACCACTGATCTTTTCACTGTTCTTATACTTTAGCCTTTTCTACAATGTCAAATAACTGAAGTTTGAGTATGTAGTCCTTGCAGATTCTTTGCAAATTATTTCACTTAACAGTTTGTAGTTAGGATTCATCCATGTCTTTTCATGGTGTGATAGATCATTTCTTATCACTGAATATTCCATTGTATGGATCTACCACAGTTTGATCACTTAACCTATTCTAGGAGATTGGTTGCTTCTGGTTCTTGATAATGGATAAAGCTACTATTAAATATTCATGTGCAGGCTTTTGTGTGGCCATGTTTACCCCCAAATCATTTGAGTAAATACTTAGACATGAGGTTGTTGGATCGTATGCTAAGCCTATGTTTGGTTTAGTAAGAAACTGCCAAATTGTCTTCCAAAGTGGCTGCACCATTTTGCATTCCCACCAAAAAATGAATGTGAGTTCCTGTTACTCTGCACCCTTGCTAGCAATTGGTATTGGCCGATTTTTGGATTTTGGCTAATCTGTGTGTAGTAGTATCTCATTGTTTTAATTCACAATTCCTTAATGACAAATGTCTATCTTTTCCATATTTTTGTCATCTCTATCTTCTTTAGTAAGGTAGCTGGTTTTTATTTTTTGCTGAGTTCTAAGAATTCTTCATGTTTTAGATACAAGTAATTTATCAAATGTGTGTCTTGCAAATGTTTGCTCCCACTCTGTTTTGTGTTTTCATTTTAAGTGTCTATGAGAGAATTTGTAAATACATTTTAAGTAATCTCTACACCCAATGTGGGGCTTGAACTCAAAACCCTGAGATCAAGAGTCACATATCTACCCATTGAGCCAGCCAGTGCCCCAAGAGAATTTTTTTTTTTTTTAAAGATTTTATTTATTTATTTTGACAGACTGCAAGAGAGGGAACACAAGCAGGGGAAGTGGGACAGGGGGAAGCAGGCTTCCCGCAGAGCAGGGAGCCAGATGCAGGGCTCAATCCCAGGACCCTGGGATCATGACCTGAGCCTAAGGCAGATGCTTAAGGACTGACCCACCCAGGCACCATCCAAGAGAATTTAATAAAGTCCAATTTATTTTTTCTTTCATGGATCATGCTATTGATGCTATATCTGAAAACTCATTGCCAGACCGAAGTCATCTAGATATTCTCCTATGTTTTGATCTAAATTTTATTGTCTGATGTTTTACATTTAGATCAGTGGTCTCTTTTGAATCTTTGTGAGATAGAAGGTCTGTATACATTTTCTTTCATATGTGGATGCCCACTTGTTTCAGCACCTTTTGTTGAAAGGACTATCCTTTTTTGTATTGGATCGCCTTTGTTCTTTTGTCAAAAGAGCAATGGACTGTATTTGGGTGGGTCTACTTCTGAGCCATCTATCCTAATGATAAATGTATCCTTTTGCCAATACCATGCTGTCTTGATTATTGTAGCTGTGTAGCGATCCTTGAAATTGAGTACTGTTCCTTATTTCTGACCACCTTCCTCAGTGCTGTGTTGGTGATTCTAGACCTTTTCCCTTTCAGAAAATATACTTGAGAATCAGTTTGTCAGTACTACTAAAGAGCTTGCTGGGATTTTATTCTTAAGTGAGTCGGGAAGGGCCAGATGGGGCTGGAGTTGTGGAAATGACCTTCTCCCAGGTGGGATAAGGTGGGATAGTCGGATAGTCTCTCCCTCTGTGGAGTACACCTTTGTTGTGGAGACTGCTCTGGGCACATTTCACAGTGGTTAACTTTGACCCTTCCTCTGCCAGAGCCACATAAGACCTTTGTTAGTTCCTTACTCTAAAAGCATGGTTGGGTTCCTGATCATAAGGTGTGAAGTTTCCTCTACTGATGCATCCCCCAGGAGTTTGTCACTCTCAGGCTAGTCTCTAGGTTCCAGAAGTTCATCAAAATTACCATTTAAGTATTCCAACCAGTTAATTGCTCCAGTGGCTTCTGCTCAGGTAAACAGATATTTCTGTAAGTCTCTAGATTCAGCTGTCTCTCTGGTTTCAGTGTGGTTATTTGCCCTGTGAAAACAGTTCTGAGTCTAGAAAAATGATTTTCATTTTTATTTTTATAAAGCTCCCCCCTCCTTTGCTATAAGGATGGCAGTAATGACTTCTATGATCTTTTTATGTAGGAGCCGAAACTAGAAGTTCACATCACGTAAGTTGTTGTTGGTTTTTTTTTTTTTGGGGGGGGGGGGCACTTCTGGAAGTCACCTTACAAGTTTGTTGATAGTTCATGGTTTTCTGATAAGTGAGTCTCAATTTTTCTTTACTCTTTCTATTCAGACAGGTTAATTTCTTTCTTTTGCCATCATAAATCTGTTATGGAGGCCATCTGGTGAATTTTTCATTTTTGTTACTATGTTTTTAAATGTAAATTTCCATTTGGATCTTTTTTGAGCTTTCTCTTTCGATCCCCTATTTGAGTCTTGTCATCAAATTTTCCTTCAGTACTTTGAATATGACTGACTTTAACTCTTTGGACATTAGAGATTTGGGGCTGCTAAATTCTATTTCTAGTTTTACTCCTTCTCATGGAGTGGTTTATTTTTTTTCCGTAAGTGTGTGGGTCACACTTGCCTGTTTTGTTTTTGTTTGCATTTATCTTGTAATGTTTTGTGAAACTAGACCGTTTAGATCATATATTACAGAAATTTTATATTCTAATTTTACTTTTTCTTTTTTGTCTTGTTTTCTGTACCTTACCTGGACTTAAGCTGTAGAATTTATCACCCCTTCAGTGTGTAGTTGATGTCTCTGCTCAGATGTCTTATTTATCCTGGCTTCCTAGGAGTCACCCAGCAACCGTATAGCTTAATGGTCAGCCAGTGGTTGAGGAATAGGTTGTGCTCAATTATGTTAAGCCAGCAAATCTTCCTCCCTCTCCTCATCTTTGTGTGGGATAGGGAGTACATTCAGTGTTGTGCCAGTTCTCAAGTCTTCTTTAGCTTTACATTTTTTTTTTCTTTTAGTTTATCAGTAACTACTTTATTCAGGTATAAATAACATAGTGTTGTATTAGTTTCAGGTATACAGTGTAATGATTCAATAGTTCTATGTTTCTTCATCAGGATAAGTGTACTCTTAATCTCCTTTATTTCCCCCATCCTCCTCTTCATCTTCCCTCTGGCAACCACCAGTTCTGTACATTTAAGAGTCTTTTTTTCTTTTTGTCTTTTTTTTCTTTGCTTTTGTTTTTTAAATTCCACCTAAAAAAAAAAATTAGAATTGCTGTATGATCCAGTGATTCCACTACTGGGTATTTACCCAAAGAAAATGAAAACATTAATCTGAAAAGAGGTGGCTTCTACTCTCAACTCTGCTCTCTTGGATATGTCTCCCACATGAGCATACATTGCCAGTCAGCGATGTGTGGGAAGTTTCTCTCTCTCCTATGGCTGTTACTTCCAAGATCTTTCCACTAAGCTTTTGGCTGGTTCACTTCTTGGTCCAACTAGGAGCACATCTTTAGGCTAGTAGAGCTGTCAGTTACCCATTTATATCCTCACAGTGCTGTCTGCTGTCAAATTTTTGTCCTGTGTCTGGAATTGTCTTTCTGGTAGAGCTACTGATGTCTTGGCCAGCTCTCCATTGGCACCACTGCCATTATCATTGACCAAACTGAAGATGGGTGGTGGGTTTTAGCCCCAGACAAGGAGGATACGTACTGTTGTTAGTTGAAGGACCAGCAGTTTTACATAAATTTCCACTTGTTTGCATTTGGTTAATTTTTTCAGAGTTCCAAAATAGTTGTTGAACAATTTTATCCTTTTTTGGTGGGGGTAGGGAGAAGAATTGTTGACTTCTAAAGATACACTTCTCCAAGGGGCGCCTGGGTGGCTCCATTGGTTAAGCAACTGCCTTTGGCTCAGGTTGTGATCCCAAGGTCCTGGGATCCTGCTGGCATCAGGCTCCCTGCTCGGCGGGGGGGCCTGCTTCTCCCTCTGCAGCTTCCATTGCTAGTGTTCTCCTGCTCTCTCTTGTCAAATAAGTAAAATCTTTTTTTTTTTTTTTAGATTTTATTTATTTATATGACAGACACAGCAAGAGAGGGAACACAAGCAGGGGGAGTGGGAGAAGGAGAAGCAGGCTTCCTGCTGAGCAGGGAGCCCTGAGCAGGGAGCCCGATGTGGGGCTCGCTCCCAGCACCCTGGGATCATGACCTGAGCCGAAGGCAGACGCTTAACGACTGAGCCACCCGGGCGCCCCTCTGTCTATAAATACTTGACACAGAATCCTCTTAACTGTTTTTAAGTTATTTTGTTTGCAACAGGATTTCTGAAATAAAAACCTTAAGCTTTTAATCTGTCAAGAAAAAACAATTGCTCATTTTATTGACACATTTCAGGCAATTTTCTTTCACAGACATATGTTAATTAATTTTTAATAAGATTTTATTTATTTATTTGACAGAGAGAGACACAGC
>NC_138381.1:28330305-28352931 GCF_054177405.1 Leptonychotes weddellii | reverse complement strand
AAAAAAAAAAAATACACTTCTCCATAGCTGTAAGGCTCCTTTCTTAGAATCTTTTTAGTAGGAAGTTATAGACCATCTTGTTGCTGGGAGCACTCACTGCTATTGGGTTAGTTCCTACTTTTATATGTATATAGTATATCAAGTTCACACTGACACTTCCAATTCAAATGTAGGATGATGGGGTTTTAAAAAATGTAATCTTTGATTTTAACATCTATTTGTCCTTTCTCCTATGCTAAAAGTATAGTTCTTAATAACACCAACATAATTCCTTTATCTCACAGTATAACTGTACCTATCTCAGAATAGTACCAACACCGTCAAAATACGGTTACTTAAAATGGCTTTTTTTTTCACTGTAGTGTGTGTTTTTATAACAAAATCCTGAGGCTGAGATTTAATTTTTTTTTTTTTCCCTGCTGTATATTTGCTACATGAGTCAGGATATAATTGCTTACCCTGGGGGAAAAAAAAATCTGTGTATTCTACCTTGCCAAATTCTTAGTCTGTTTTATATCCATGATTGATAACAGAGCACATTTCAGTGAGATTCAGAGAGCTATTCCACTGTCCAGTTTTGCTGCACACTTTTATGACACCATAATTCTCAAAACCTGATGCAGTTTACATTCCAGCTTTATGTCAGATGTACTAATGTACTTTAAAAATACTGAATATTAAAGATTTTCAAAAGTAGTTTGTAAAATTGGGTATTTTATGCCTCTTTTAGCTTCTTTCCATTTATGAGAGTCACATGACATCGGGATATAGACCATTTAGAGTGTTCTGGAAATATCACATCTCTGCAATTCCAGGAAGGCAGGTCATGAAGGACTCTTGGTTTTTATACATGACAGTGGTAAGTGGAGGAACATAGCTATAGAATTTTATTTGAGTGAATTATATCTTGTTCTCCTAACTCAAAAGAATAAAAACAACCTGCAAGTGATCCTCCCCACCATTAAATTTTGTTTTTAGGAAAATTTTTATTTGAATTTCCCCTAAATTTTAAATCCTGCAGGAGTAGATATAGTAAAATAAACTCCCATGTACTCACCATGCACCTTCAGAAATTCTAAACTCCTATTGTTTAATTAAGCCCTCCAACCACTTGCCTTCATTCAGTTTGTTTCAAGCAAACAGCAGATACCAAATTCTGTAAACATTTTTCAGTATTGCCAAAAGATAATGCAGCTGTGCTTTTTTTTTAAAATTTTGTCACAGGTTAAAAAAAGTAATTGGTATATAACATTAGTTTCAGGTGTACAACAGTGATCCATTTGTGTACATTGCAAAATGGTTATCACAATAAATCTAGTTACCATCTGTCACCTTAAAAGTTAATACAACATTGATTGTATTCATTTGGTGTATTACATTCCTATGACTTATAACTGGAAGTTTGTATTTATTCCCTTCACCCGTTTTCCACTACCCCCCCCCCCCCTGCCCCCCCAGCAATTACCAATCTGTTCTCTGGATCTATGAGTCTGGGTTTGGTTTGGTTTGGTTTTGAGATTCCACATAGAGAAGAAAACACATATTTCTTCCTTGGTCTGACTTCACATAGCATAATACCCTTAAGGTCTATCCACATTCTCATGACAAGATTTCATTCTTTGTATGGCTGAGTGGTATTCCATTGTGTGTATATACACATCATCATCCACTGATGGGCACTTAGATTTTTTTCTCTCATATTTTTGCTATTGTAAATAACACTGCAGTGAACTTAGGGACAAATCTTTGTGAAATAGTTTTTTTCTTTTTGTGTAGATACCTAGTAGTGGAATTGCTGGTTCATATGCTAGTTCTATCTTTTTTATTTTTTTGAGGAACCTCTGTACTATTTTCCGTAGTAGCTGTATCAGTTTCCATTCCCACCAGCAGTGCACAAGGGTTCCCTTTTCTCCATGTCCTTGCCAACAACTACCACTTGTCTTTCTGATAATAGTCATTCTGACAGTGTAAGGTAATATGTGGTTTTGATTTGTATTTCCCTGATTAATGGTGTCAAACATCTTTTCATGTGTCTGTTAGCCACCTGGAGGTCTTTTTTGGGGGGAAAAAGTCCATTCAGGTCCTCTGCCCTTTTTTTAAAATTGGATTATGTTTTTTGCTGTTGAGTTGTGTAAGTTCTTTCTGTATTTTGGATATTAGCCCTTTCCTGGATATGATTCACAAATGTCTTCTCCCATTTGATAGATTGCCTTTCATTTTGTTGATGATTTCCTTTGTTGTGTAGAGGTTTTTAGTGTGATGCAGTGCCAATACCTTATTCTTGCCTCTGGACCCAGTCAGATCCAAAAAAACATAGCTGAGACTGATGTCAAAGAGTGTAGCATCTGTGTTTTCTCATAGGGATTTTATAGTTTCAGGTTTGTCTTCAAGTTTTTAAACACATTTTGAGTTAATTTTTGTATATGGTATGAGTGGGCCAGTTTCATTCTCTGCATGTAGACGTCCAGTTTTCCCAGCATTTATTGGAGAGACTCTGGTTTCCCCATTGTATCTTCTTGGCTTTTTTGTCATAAGTGAATTGACCACATATGCATACGTTTATTTCTGGGTTCTATATTCTAGACCTATGTGTCTATTTTTATGCCAATACCATGGTATTTATTACTATAGCTTTGTAGTATCTTTTGAAATCAGGGAGTGTGAAACTTTGGCTTTTTTTTTTTTTTTTTGCCTCAAGATTGTTTTGGGTATTCAGGATCTTCTCTGGTTTCATGCAAGCTTCAGAACTATTTGTTCTCATTCTGTGAAAATTTTTATTGGAATTTTGACAGGAATTGCCTTGAACCTATAGATTATTTGGGGGTACTATGGGCCTTTTAACAATATTAATCTTTCTGATCCATGAGTATGGAATATCTTGCATTTGTCTTCAGTTTCTTTGATCAAGATCTGAAAGCTTTCAGTGTTTCACCTCTGGTTAAATTTATTCCTACGTGTATTCTTTTTGACGCAATTGTAAATGGGTTTCTTGATGTCTCTTTCTGATAGTTTATTAGTGTGTAGAAACAACATATTCTTGTATGTTGATCTGGTATCCTACAACTTTTCTGAATCTATTCTAACAGTTTTGGGGAGAGTTTTTAGGGTTTGGTATATATATGATGTCATCTGTAAATTGTGACTGTTATACTTCTAATTGGTATGCCTTTTATTTCTTGCCTAATGGCTGTGGCTAGGACTTCCAATACTATGCTGAATTAAAGTGGCAAGAGTGGGAGTTCTTGTCTTGATCTTGATCTTAGAGAAGTTCTCAGTATTTCAGTGTTGACTATGATATTAGCTGTGGGTTTGTTATATATGGCTTTTATTATGTTGAGGTATGTACCTTCTATGGTCATTTTGATCTCTTTTATTATATATGGACACTGAATCTTGTCAAACCATCTTTTTTTAAGATTTTATTATTTGACAGAGCAAGAGTGCACATGAGTGGGGGGAGGGGCAGAGGGAGAAGCAGACTCCCCACTGAGTGGGGAGCCAGATGCAATGTGGGGCTGTATCCCAGGACCCTGAGATCATGACCTGAACTGAAGTCAGACACTTAACCGACTCAGCTACCCAGGTGCCCCTTCTGTATGTATTGAGTTGATTATAAGATTTTTTTCTTTTATTTTGTTAATGTGGTGTGTCATGTTGATTTGCAGGCAATGAGCCATGCTTGCATCCTTGGAATAAATCTCACTTGATCATGGTGTAGGATTTGTTTAATGTATTGTTGAATTTGTTGAGGAATTTTGTTTCTCTATTCATCAAGGATATTAGCCTGTCACTTTTTTTGGTGGAGTGGGGGTGGGCAGTATGGTGTATGCATGTCTGGTTTGAGTATTGGGGTAATGCTGGCTTCATGAAATGAGGTTGTAAGCTTTGCTTCCACTTCAATATTTTGGAAGATTGAGAAAGATAAGAATAATGCTGCTCTGAAGGTTTGATAGAATTCACCTGTGAAGTCGTCTGGTTCTGGACTTCAGTTTCCTGGGAAGTTTTTTGACCAGTAATTAAGTCAGTAATCACTCTTCACATTCTCAATTTCTTTGATTCAGTCTTGGAAGGTTATAAATTTCTAGGAATTTACCAATTTGTTTTGTAGATTGTCCAATTTGTTTGGGGTATAATTGTTCATAGTTTATGATTTTTTTGTATTTCTGTGGTATCGGTTTTAACTTATCTGAGCCTTTTTTGTCTTGGGGAATCTAGCTAAAGGTTGGTTAATTTGGTGTATCTTTTCCAAGAAGCAGCTTAGTTTCATGGATATTTTATCTTTTTAGTATATATTTCATTACTTCTGATCTTTATTTTTTTTCCTCTACTAACTTTGGGCCTCATCCATTCTTTTTTCTACTTCCTTTAGGTGTGAAATTAAATATTTCTCCTGTTTCTTTTGGTAGGCCTATATTGCTATGAACTTCCCTATTACAACTGTTTTTGTGTATCCCATAGATTTTAGTATGTTTTTCCTGCTTTCATTTGTCTCTAGATATTTTTTTCCCTTTCATTTCTTCCGTGATCCAATAGTTGTTCAGTAACCTGCTGTTTAATCTCCACATTTGTGGTTTTTCCAGTTTTCTTACATTTCTAGTTTCATACCATTGTCATCCAGAAATATGCTTGATGTGATTTCGATCTTCTTGAATTTGATTTACTTTATAGCATAATGTGGATCTATCCTGGAGAATGTTCTGTGTGTACTTGAATTTATATTCTGCTTTTGGATGAAATGTTCTGTATGTATTGGTTAATTCCATCTGGTCTGATGTGTCATTTAAGGCTGATGTTTCCCTAATGATTTTCTGTCTGGATGATGTATTTATTTTGTAAGTGGGGTGTTGAAATCCCCTAATAGTATTGCATTGCTATTTCTCCCATTAGGTTTGTTAATACTTTATATATTTTGATACTCCTGTGTTGGGTGCATGTTTATATATGTTCCATCTTCTTACTGGATTGACCCTTTTTCATTATGTGGTGGCCCTGTTTGCCTATTACTATATTTGTTTTAAATTCTATATTGTGTGATGAATATAGATACCCCAGCTTTCTTTTGGTTTCCATTTGCATAGGCTGTTTTTCCAGTTCCTTTATTTTCAGTGTGTGTGTCCTTTGTTCTTAAGTGATTCCCTTGCAGGTGGCATATAGATGGGTTTTGTGTGTATTTTAATCCATTCAGGTATTGTCTTTTGATTGGAGAATTTAGTCCTTTTATGTTTAAAGTAATTTATTGATAGGTATGTAATTATTGCCATTTGCTAATTGGTTTTTTTTTTTTTAAAGATTTTATTTTTTTGTCAGAGAGCACAAGCAGGGGGAGCGGCAGGCAGAGCAGGTAGAGGGAGAAGCAGGCTCTCTGCCAAGCAAGGAGCCTGAAGCGGGACTCAATCCCAGGACCCTGGGATCACGCCCCGAGCCAAATGAAGTCAGACGCTCAACCGACTGAGCCACCCAGGCATCCCTTGCTAATTGTTTTTTGGCTGTTTTTATAGTTCTCCATTTCTTTTTCTCTTCGCCTGTCTGCTTTAATAACTTAATCTTGAGTGTTTTAAGTTCCTGGGTTTTTTTTTTTTTTTTTGGTATGTTTTCTAAAGTTTTTGTTTGGAGTTTACCCTGAGGTTCACATAGATCATTCTCTGTATATTAGAGTCTATTTTAAGTTGATAGCAACTTAATTTTGAACACATTCCAAACCGTACATTTGTATTCCCCACCTTAGCCACTTTTTGTTGATGTCACTTTTTATATTTTTATCCATCCCTTGAGGTTGTACTTAATTTTACAATTTTTTTCTTTAATTTTAGGAGCTTCCTAGGTTATTAATTGCCTATCTTTACTATATATTTACCTTTCCAGTGAGATTTTTACTTCATATGTTATTAGTGCTATTTCTTTTCAGCTTAATGAAATACCTTTAATATTTTTTTGTAAGGCAGGTTTAGTAGTGATTTTTTTTTTTTTTTTTTTTTTTGCTTTTCTGGGAAACTCTTGATCTCTCCCTCAAATTTGACAGATAAACTTGCTGAGTATTCTTGGTTGGAAAATTTTTCCTTTGAGGACTTTGAATATGTCCTGCCACACCCTTCTGATCTTCGAAGTTGCTGCTGAGAAATTTGATAGCCTTATGGAATTTCTCTTGCATATAACAATTTGCTTTTCTCTTACTACTATTAAGATTGTCTTTAACTTTTGACATTTTAATTATAATGTGTCTTGATGTGGCTCTCCTTTCATTTACCTTATTTGGAACTCTCTGGGCTCTTTGGGCCTGCATGTATATTTCCTTCACCAGGTTAAAACATTTTAGTCATTGTTTCTTCAGGTAAGTTTTCTCCTTTATTTCTTCTCCTTCTGGGACCCCTGTAACATAACTGTTATTCTACTTAGGGAACCTCTTAAACATTATCTTTATTTTTTTTTTTGTAAAACTTTTTGTTGCTCTGAGTTCCACTGCTTTATCTTCTAGCTTATGGTGCTGAGCCATTCTTCTTTATTCAGTCTGTTGAACCCCTCTAGTATACTTTTCACTTTAATGTATTCTTAAGCTCTGACCTCTGTTTGGTACTTAGTTATGTTTTCCATTGCTTTAGGTTCTCACTGTGTTCATCCATTCTTCTTCCTAGTTCAGTGAACATATTTGTGATCATTACTTTGAATTCTTTATCAGGTTGATTACTTCTCTCCCTATCATGTATATCTTTTAAATTTTGTCTTTTGTTGGGGATATATTTGTTTCCTCATTTTGCTCAACTCTGTGTTTCTAAGTATTAGGTGAAACAACTACTTCTGTCTTGGAGTGCCTTGTTAGGTGATGATCCTTCTTGTTCAACCTTGTCCTAGCTCTTGGTTGTCTCCTGAACCTTTGTGATTGTCTAAACTGCCTGACCTATTCTTGATATGCCCCCATTTTTGAAGATCTGCCACAACCTGTCCTTGATCCAAGGGGAGAAATCTCTTTGAGCACCTAGTTTCAGAGTGAGCCAGATCCTCAGGCAGCAGCTTGTAAAATATGTAAATATTGTCTTGTGGGGCAGGCAGCCTCCAGACCAGGAGATTTGGAGGTGTTCCCTGGATGACTGTGGCAAAAAGTGGGTCTCCAGAAACTTTTCTGGGAAATGTCCTCAAGCTGTAGGTGAGGCCAAGGGTATGTGTAAAGATGGTGCCTCCTTAAATTCCTTGGGAGTGCCTCCTTGGGCTCTAGATACATGCTAAACCTGAATCCTGTCCCTCAGGTAGAAGCTCAGGGCCAATTAAATAGGCCTTTTTTTTTTTTTTTTTTAAAGATTTTATTTATTTATTTGAGAGAGAGAGAGAGAATGAGAGAGAGCAAGCACATGAGAGGGGGGAGGGTCAGAGGGAGAAGCAGACTCCCTGCCGAGCAGGGAGCCTGATGCGGGACTCGATCCCGGGACTCCAGGATCATGACCTGAGCCGAAGGCAGTCGCTTAACCAACTGAGCCACCCAGGCGCCCTTAAATAGGCCTTTTTCTCAGGAAGCCTGGGGTTGTGTTTTATTCTGCTGTCCCTGCAGTGCCCTGGGGTTTTGGCTTGCCAAGTACTGTCTTTATGATTATTACCGTCCCATGGAGCTCAGGCACACCAGCTGTCTTGGCTACCAGGGCCAGGAGAGGAAGGGGTGTCCCCTGTGTGGATTGTGTGTGTTTGCTGGCTTTCGCTGGGCGGTTGGAGAGGGCAGGGTGTGTAACACTCTTGATCTCTTGGAAAAGGCAGGGAGGAAGAGGACTGTGCTCACCCGCCCTGGGCGTCAGTGCAGGCACCCCTGGCTTCAGGCTGGAGGTGGGAGAAGGCCAGGGCCATTTGCTCTCACCAGGGCTAGACTGGGAGTGGGGGAGTGTGGTGCCTTTGTGCTCTCCTGCCTCAGCAGGTGTGGGCACTGCTTGGCCCAGCCTTCCACAGCAAGGCAGCAGGAAGTGCATCTGAGCTCCCTGCCGGTGCTCGCAGAACGTGGAGAATGCAACACGGCATCTGGCAGCATCGCCTTCTGCAGGGAGCATCTCTGTTGTCCCCGCCCCTCCAGCCCATGCCCCCAGATCAGCAAATGAGACTCACTCACATAGAGTTGTGATGTTTTTCAAACTGCTATTTTTAACCACTCCCTCCCCTCCTTACCGCCCCCCCCACCCCCGTGTGTGAGCCCACTCATGAACCCTATGAGAGAGGAATGGTTCCTGCCCCACTTTGGGTCCTTGGACCTCAGCCCCATTGGTTTTCCAAGCCCAGAGAGGACTCGCCTCTCTGATGCAGGTCCCAGGGCTGGAATGCTCAGTGTGGGGGGGGCACCAACCCTTTACTCCTCTGGGAGAAGTGTCTTTCTGGTGAGATCCCTTCCTATTGTGGGTTGCTGTGCTAGGGGTGGGTTTTTTTTGTGAGACTGTCTCTACCGCTCTGTCTTGATGCAGCCCTTTTATCCCTTGTTGTAGAGAGTGGTTTATCTAGTTTCAGATCTTACTCAGAAGAAAAGGATCCTTATGTAGCTATAGATATGGTGTGTCCAGTGGGAGAATTGGGTTCAGGATCTTCCTATGCTCCCGTTTTGGATCTCCTTTCAATAACTTATCATCATCAAATTAGTAGTCCTTACTCAAACTTTAAATTCTCCTATGTATCATAAGTTTTAAATGTGTATGAATTCGGTCTGAAATTTTAGTACTTTGCCTTGTTGATGGAACAAGGCCATTTGTCCTACAGAGGTTCAGTCTGGATTTTGATGATTGCATCCCCCATTGTTATATTTAACATGTTCCTCCGGTCTGTGTATCTTCTGCAAATTGAGGATTGAGTGTAGCTTGATCAGATTTAGGTAGATGTTGTTGTTGTTGTTGTTGTTAAGGCAGTGCTACTTGATGAATGATTTTTTTTTTTTTTTCAACTTTTTGGCACCTGCTGTCTGGTTGCCTCTCTTTTAGTAGTTGTTCATGGTCTGTGACTAGATCCATTAATTCATTAAAAGTTACAAAATGGGGCTGTTGTAACTCTCTATGTCTAAAATTAGATGTATATATAGTTGTGTGTATGCATGTATTTCTGAAATAGACCTGTAAGTGGAATTTTTAGAAACCCAGTGGTATACTTTGTATAGGAAATGTAGGATGAATTCAAAATGTTACATTTCATGAAAGAGCCATAAACAAAACAGGCTCTGGAATGTCATAAGAAAATATACCCAAGGCAGTATTCCCAAATCGTTAATATTCTCCTCAAACTTAGTTTATCGAGCTCCTTTGTACAAAAGATGTAACCAGATACATTCTCAATATTTTTAAAAAAAAATACTATAATGGTCTTCTGTCAAAGTTATACATGCTTATTAAGAATAAGTGGGGAAATGTGATTCCATTGTCCAGAGAGAACCAATGTCCAAGTGAAATGTTCAAGTGAGTTGATACTATTGTTTGCTGTTCCAAAATCTTTGAAACCATAAACAGTGATACTTAAACTGCAAAATGGAAACACAGATCATGTTTAAGGTGCTTTAGTGAGCTTTTGTGCATTTTTTTGTGTTCAAATACAAATAGCTACAATGGCAAATTGTATGTTATCTTAAAGTGTACAGTTCAGTACAATTCAGTGCATTCACAGTGTTGTACAACAACCATATCTAAAACCAGAATTTATCAACCATATCTAAAACCAGAATTTATCAACCCCAAGTAACGACCTTGTGACAGGTCACAACTCTGACTAGACTAGAAATTGTACACTTTAAATTGAGTTTCTTTAAAGATTTATTAGAGTGCGAGTGGGGGAGGGGCAGGGGGTGAGGGAGAGAGAACCTCAAGGAGAGACTCCACTGAACCTGGAGCCTGATGTGGGGTTCTACCTCACAACCCATGAGATCATGACCTGAGCCGAAATCACGAGTCAGGTGCTTAACTGACTGAGCCACCCAAGTGCCCCTTAAATTGAGTTTTAAATTGTATCTCAGTGGTTTTTTTAAAAAGGGAGACAGCAGAAAATAGAAGGAAAAATCCTTGGCTTCAGGGAGCTTGCATTCTAGTGACAATCATAAAAAAAAAAAAAAAAATTTAAGACCTTCAAAAATGAAAAATTGCATATTGCCCAGAGGAGGGAAAGGATATGCATGGACTATTCCTGTAGAGTCCCTTAGATTGCTTCAGTGTACTCTCAAATTTATGGTACCTGACCCTCGATTCTCATGAAGGAATAGCCATCCAAACCTGCAGTGGGGGCAGAGGATCATGTATTTTCCTGTGGATGAACAAGCACTTCAATTACAAAACCGCAAGATAAATTTTAAAAATCTGCATCCTCGGGGTGCCTGGGTGGCTCAGTCGTTAAGCATATGCCTTCAGCTCAGGTCATGATCCCAGGGTCCTGGGATCGAGCCCTGCTTTGGGCTCTCTGCTCAGCGGGAAGCCTGCTTCTCCCTCTCCCACTCCTGCTTGTGTTCCCTCTCTCTCAGCGTCTATGTCAAATAAATACAATCTTTTAAGAAAAATCTGCATCCTACAGAATGATGGAAATTTAGATCTGGAAGCAATCTTAGAGAAGATAAAATTCCTAGTTATTTTACAGGTAGGCTGCTGATACTCATGGTAGATCAAGCGTTTCGTCATAACCAACCAAGCACTGTCTGAATCTAGAAAGCCGGAATGCCTAAGGCAGTGCTGTTATGTTTTATTTCTGCCTTTTCCCCCCCTCGAAGCACTGTCTGACAACTCACTGCTTCAAATCCTTTATTTGTAAAATACGCTTTACTTTCTCTCTTAGGAAGTTTGGCAGTTGGCTTAACATGGCATATCAGATGCTTTCAGTTGAGATCTTGGTGTCAGTTTGTTAGTCGACAGCAAAAGTGCAGAAGAAGAGCCCGAATAAGAAAGGTGACTTACTGAAATCTGATCTGGCTCAGGGATGACAACGCCAGGGTATGGATGTGTGTGTGTCGGGGGGGGCAATATGCCCCTGAAGAAGAAACTCCATATAAAAACATTTATTTCTGTCCAATTCACTTAGTAAAATCTGTAGCTATAGAGAATTGATGTCCCTGAGTGGGAACCTCTTGTTCTTAGAAGTCTAGTCCGTGGCAGAATAGAGATGGGTCTTCTAGAGCCCAGTTGTGTCTACCTTTTGGCTTTGATGCTTTGTGGCAAAAATCCTTCCCAATTGACTAACCCTCTCTCATGTCTCAGTCTAATCAAACACAACTAAATGTTTGCCAGTTAAAACCCTTGCCAAATGGTAGGGTCCTGTTTCTGAAGGTGTTCTCATTCACTTTACGAAGTGTGGTTTGTGAATGGAGGGAAGGAAGGGTAAGAAGATGAGGTTGAATCTGTCGATACGTCAACTCAAATGCATCCAGTTCCAAGAAGACCACTGGGATGCCTTTCAAGGGTAGTCCCACAGAGGCTAAGAACAGATTTGCCGTGGATCAATTTGAACAGTAAAGAGTTTGCCAAAGTTTTTATCTGGGGCCGGTACTTTAGGGCAGAGGGATAAAAATATGAAGTTGTTTTTGTGCCCATCACATAGGTGTTCAACATACTACTTAATTTGAAATCATGGAAAATCACAAATGAAGAAGAAGGTGGAAGGTAGAGGTGGTAAAGTGAGAGGTCCAAAATTAGTGCTGGCAACAGGCCCACTTCTAACGTGTGCTGAATGTGGAGTCTGGGTGGCCAGCATAATTTAAAGAGAGCAATTTGGAGTCTTGATATTTTATCTAAGCATGATCACAGCTTTGAGAGCTAGGTGAGGCATATGTTACTACCCTCATTTGGGGTGAGGTGGTTAGCTTTTGTAGGATCATTGATGTATTCACTCAGGAGGGTGAGTTGGTTTAAATGGAGCGAGCAGTCAGATCTGTTTGTGAGCCAGTTGGCCTACCATTGACACCACATTGTCTCCATGCCCATTATGGGGCCACCTTTCTTTCCTATCAGTAAGGCTGATCCTATAATCAAACCTGCCATTGCCTACTCTTTGCAGCATAGACCTCGGTCCTAGAATTTGCTTGAAGGCATCCATCACTCTGATGGTTAGAACATAAACATGATTTGGGGGAAAGGATTTGAGTTGCCTACAATAATTTGTGGGTAATGAATTATCTTAAGGGTTTTATGTGTCACTCTCCCACTCACTGCTTTGCATGGTAGTGGGCCTTTTCCCATTAAAAGGCTTTTCTCATTTGAACTGTTTTATGAATAGAGAGCTTTCATTTTTCACAGCCGATTTCCTTTTATTGTCTTTATTGCAATTTAACGGGGAGACAAATGACACAGCAAACAGAGAGGAGGGAGACAGCCCCTGCCTTTCCTTTATGTGTTTTTATTAACCTTTGTTCAGCTCCTAGCTCAGGTTGTGGGATGTAGGCTTTTAGTACGGGTCATAAACGAACAGCCAGATCTGAAACACTGTGAAAAAGCTGTCTAATGGGGCAGAGTCATCCCTGAAATAATATTTGTTTTCTAAAATTGTCTGAAGTTACAATGACAATGATAGGAAGAGCAATCTAATAACAAATGTTAACACTAAGAATAGAGGTCTGTGGACAGAAACATTCAGTATCAGCTATATGCTAGAGAATCTAAGTTTTCTCTTAAATGAATGCATTATTATGATAAATGTTTTAAAAGAGAGGGGTGTATATAATAAAAGGTGAAAATTACCTTGATTTCCCTCTTCCCCCCAAACACCACTGGCCTTATAAGAGGCTTTGTAAGAACTCAATCTATACATCCTATTATGTATTTATAGTTTGTCTTATTTTGACAAAAACTGGCTCAAAATTCTAGTCCACGTATGATTCAGTGACCTTCTTTTTTATTTAACATGCTTTGAAAGGTTTATCATTGCCATGTTATAGAAAACCTTTTTTAGCATTTCCCTCTTGATACAGAGATTTAATTAATTTTGTTATTACAGGTAAAACTGCAGAGAACATCGTTAGGCATACATTTGCCCGTAGGATACACTTCTCGAAGTCTAATTCCAATGTTGAAGGATCTGTGCATTTTTTTTGGTAGACGCAAATTTCCTTCTGGCAGTCGTACCACTTCATCTACCCTCCATAGGGAGTGCAGCAATGACTTCAGGCTCTTTGCATGTTACTTTTTTAGTTCTCAGAATACTCTGACAAAAAAGAACCAATCCTTATTTTCATCAACTGAGAATTACAAGCTTCAAAAATGGGAAGTAAACTTGCCCGAGGTTACATGACTGCCCTAAGGAGGATGAGCTTTATGCGTTACACAGTCCCATGCTCTTTCCATAGTTGGAACTTTTCAGACTCAACATCCCTGTCTAGCTTTGCCCTTAGCTGGCTTTAGGTCTTGGGGAAGTGGCCATCAACTCCTTGGCTCCATTTTGCTTTTCTATAAAATCTGGTTGGACTGCATGATTTTAAGGACCCCTTTAGATTTAAATTTTGAGCATATTTTGGGGTATATCTTACTGATATCATATGTGAATAGTATTCTAATAGTAGCAATACTATCACTTATAAAGAGTATTGAACGTATCATTTTTGCTAGATTTTCATCTTGTTTTTTTCTCTTTGAAAAATGAAGTTGTAAGTAGGACTTGAACTAGGGTTAACTTAAATGATCTTAATAACATTAATATTATAAGTAAACTTATTCGGCATTTGTGTGCTGAGCACTACTCACCCTTTGGAGTGTTCACCTGCACTATTTTATGGTGCTGTCCTTGCATTGCAGTGATGATGGATTGTTACTGTCCTCCAGATGAGAATAATGGCAAGGAGGGCAGGTAACCCACCTAAGGTCTTAGAGTGCATAGTGAGTATTTGAACTGCAGCTGTCATACTTGAGAGTAAGCTTGGAAGCATTGCTTCTTTTCTTGGGGGGTATATCATGGAGGGAAGGGAATAAAAGGGATTCCTCTTTCTAGCATGACTAAGAAAGGGTTAAAAAAAATGAATTTTCTAGATAACTGAAGTTTATTCTCTGGGTTCAAAAGTGAAAACCTTAACAATTGAGGATAAAGTTTTTTTTAGAACATGTTATACATTTTTCTGTTCACATTCAACTTAAACTTTGCTTGGGACAGCATCATTTTGAAAGTATTTATTACTTTGATTCTTGTTCCTGGGAGTAAACTGAATAATTTGCCCCCCCCCCCCCCGCCTTTCTCCAAATGACTTAAAATGGCCATGCATTTTGAATGAGGTTCTTTTTTATAGTCGGTTTCTCTTGCCTCAGTGTCAAGCCTCTTGGTATGGAGAAGGTATGGCTGAAAGGAGAGGCTGTGCCCCTTAGGCATAGGGGGCCATAGAATGGCTCATTCAAACCAGGACACTCTAGAGGGTGAAATGGGACATGATTGCTAATTAAGCAGGACAAGGGAGTAGAATGCAGCGGTCTCAGACTGGGGGGTATGGTCACTTGACTTTGAACCAAGTCCAAGTTCTGGCCCAGTTACTTGCTAGTTAAGGAGTCTTGCCACAAGTCATTTAGATGATCTGAACCACAGTTTTCTCACTTGCAAATTGGGTGACAATAATGCAAAACTGTTCTAAGGATTAGAGAATAATTGTGTAGGATTCCTGGCATATAGTAGGTACCTTCTAATAGCCGCTGCCTCACGGGCTGGTTGAGAGGATGAGAAGCAATGACTTAGGAAAGCGCGTAGCACATAACGACCACTCACGGCCTGTTCACGTGATTATTGTTGAGGCTCTTATTTTACTTTCTCTGCTATAATTGGGTCTACATCTGGCTGCTTCCTCTTGCACCTCCCTCTTAGCTATTTCTAATCTGACGTGGGCTGGGAAATGAGCTAACCGATTTATTAGTATTCTGGAAACCTGTCACTTCTGAAGAAGATACACATATTTTTACTGTGTGAGTTTTCATCTTCACCGATTGAAGTATCAGTTTGTGTCTGTGACCTGAACTATAAATGTCACTTGGTAACTGAGCACTCTGTAAAGCTGCTTGGTGATTCTATGTGTTAGAAGACTGTAGGTTGCTTGCTGGGTGGTTTTTAGGTATTAGGGTAGCTTAGTTCAGTAAAGTTCGGTGCCCTACCACCTTGCAAGGAGGGAGACATGTTCTTCAAAGTATCCTTTCCAAAGCGAAATGGGGTAAAATAGAACTTATAGAGCATTTGAGAGTGACGTAAAGGCTTCCAGAGTATCAAGGGCTGAACAATGTAATTTCTTGCTTCCCTGAAACACAAGATGCATTTATTGAGAGAGAAGTGAATTTAGTTTTCCTTTTTACATAAGGAGAAAGAATTATAGTGATGTATAATATGTTTGCAGGATCAAAGGGACATATAGGGTGAATTAAATGCTGTGTAATTTAACCATTTCTTATAGTTAGGATTTTTGTTCTCCATCTTCTCCACTAAAATAGAAGTAGAGATCACATCTGTCTTAATCCTCTATTCCTAAGACCCCACACAGACTCTGGCACATAGATTTTCAATATATAATAATTAAAAAAAATACCTATTAATGAAGTCTGGTCAAGTATTTGTACTGGAGTTGTAATTATGGGTGTACCCGACAATTGTGTGAGAATGCACACAAAATTATTTGCTTCATTCTGCATCTTCAGATGACCTATTGACCTAGGTGTAGAGATTGATCATTTTGGGGAAACAGACATTAGTTTTCATGTTTAAAGGGTAATGGCATTTAAACAGTAAAACTCAGATAACCCGATGTTCTTATCTGTTCTGATTTCTTTTGTGCACACTTGAATTCAGTCACTTATTTCTTGAGTGCCTGTTATGTGACAGGCACTGTGCTATGTATAAGGCACAGATGGAGGAGAGTGAGTGGATGAGTGGGTGAATGAGGTACCTCATAATTTTTCATGAGTATATTTCAGCTTACTAAGCCTGTGTGTGTATGTATGTGTGTATAAAACTAACTGCATTTCTTGTGTGGGGCAAGATGATAGACATTGTCTTTATCCCATGTTCCCCAGTTCTAGTTAAATTATTGGGCTTCTTTGTTCTACCCCAGGAAAAGAGTTTCCTGTGTCTTAGCTCTGGAAAATACAGGGCTCTCTGGACACTCATGGTAAATTACTAACAAAAATGCTGGGACACCCTCTTCATTTTTGCCAGTTTTTGTTGTGTTTGGGTGGAAATGTTTGCAAACACACCAACTCTTAACTGTTCTCATTAATGGTGGTGAACAGAATGTGGGTAGGCAAACTCAGTAGCTAAACATTTACAGTGTGCTTTTTGGCTTGGAAATATGGTCAGATAGAACCAGCCAGTCTGCCTCTCTCCCTCCTCCTCTCTCTCCCCCCACCTCCGTCTCTCCTCCCTGCCTGTTTATTTGTTCTTCCCTCTCCTGAACTTTTGATGGCCCTTTTGTTGGTCATTTATTCCATGATCATTTGCTGAGCCCCAGCTCTTGTTAACCAGTATGTTAGCTATGGCTAGAACTGTGGTTTCTGAGCTTAGAAACCTCATAGTCCAGTGAGAAAGATGATAAATACATAGCCGTATGAATGTTTTATTAAAAATTTGTAAGAAAAATTATGGAGTCCATGAAGAGGGGTTGATTGTGCCCTCTAGGGAGGAAGGAGAAGCTTCATAGCTGATAGAAGTAAGGCAGGGGTGCCTGGTGGCTCATGAGGTTAAGTGGCCAACTCTTGATTTTGGTTCAGGTCATGATGTCAGGATCCTAGGTTTGAACCCTGCATTGGGCTCTGTGCTCAATAGGGAGTCTGAGGATTCTCTCTCTCTCCCTCTGTTCTTGCCCCCCCACCTCACACACTCTTGTGTGTGCCCACTCTCTCAAATAACTCTTTAAAAAGGTTAAAATAAGACAAAACTTACTTAAAAGGTGACCAGGAGTGGACATCAGGCCCATCATTTCCTGATCAATGCAGGCCATATGTTAGAACATTGTGGCTTGCTTCCAGGTCTTCTAAAGAACTGAGTGAGTTTAGAAAAGTTTAACAACTTAGTGCTTCAGCTTTCTTATCACTAACATGTGGATAAGCATCTTCAGTGCTGTGAAGACCGAATAAAACAAGGTTTGAGAAAGCTCCTTGACAAGGCTTAGGTAATTATAAACGTTATCTTCATTGTGCTGGTAGAGAAATAGTCTTGGGTCTTTGATGTTTCTTCTGAGCCAGCTCCTCTCCTTATCTCTTTGGGGAAATCCAGGCAAGACGAGGACCCTTTCTTGAAAGACACAACCAAGTGACAGTCTTGAATTCCAGTCCTTTGAAAAGCTAGAAATTTTAAAAATCGTGGTAATGAAGGCATTACCTTACACTCAAGGATGACTTAGAGCTTTTCTAAGCACTTACACAGCCATGATCTCCTATGACACTTAGGTGAAAAGTTGTTACCACCATTGCTTTAGAGACAAGTCCACTAAGGGCCAAAAACCAAGAGAGATCATTTAGTATTAAAGCCAGAAGTAGAATAATTGAATGTTGGGATTCTAAAAGGAGAGAAACCCTTAATAAGAGTATAGCTTGCTTATTTAAAGAGGGTCATGAGGCTGGGAGAGATTAAGTTACCTGTGCAGGGTCACATAGTTAATTAGAAAGTGGAAGTTGGACCTCAAACCCATGTGGCTCTCCTAATGTATCCTAACGTTGGCAGCTTAATTATGCTGTGCTACATCTTTGCTTTGAATTCATCTTCAGTGGTCAGGCTCTTTTCATAATGACTTTTAAATTCTATGATGTATATTCCCTTTTCTATCAGTGCTTTTCTATCAGTTGATTGATAATCTAAAACTAATTCTTAGCTGTGTTGGAGTTCACTGGATGACATAATCCTACATTCTGCAGATGAATAAACTAGATTGTTTTACCATCTATAGATCTTCTCCTCTGGTTTTCCTATTTTGTAAAGTTGAACATTCTGATCTGGAATTACCTGGGCATACCAGGAGTTGTTACAGCCTTTGTGGATTTCCTCCCTGGGCTTGGGCTCCATCTTGTGCTCTCAGGCTCTGTGGTGGGCAGGGCATCTGCAGAGCTCCAAGTGTTAACTGAACCTGTGTTCCCAAACCAATCTCAGCAAATTGAGTTCCAGGTTCTAGAACACCAGTAAACATGCCAGATGAAATTAAGTTCAGTTAGTTTCCTTCAAATCAGATTATGGAGTTGATGCTTAAAATGATACCAGTATTGCTTAAAATGGCTTTTAGCACTAGTCATGTTATGAGGTTCATCTGCAGAAGTGATAAATGGCTAGGTTTTGGGCATCCTTAGATCCTAGGGAAATAAGCTATTTCCCCCCTCACTTCCATGCTTCTGGGACAACTAGCCACATATAATAGGAGACTGTGGTGGTTAATCTTACTGTGTGAACTGGAGTAGGTCATGGATGCCCAGATAATCTGGTTAAATGATATTTCTGGGTGTGTCTGTAAGAATGTTTTTAGAAGAGATTAGCATTTGAATTGGTGGACTGAGTAAGCAGATGGCCCTCCCCAGTGTTGGTGATGGTGTCCAACCTGAGCCCTCACACTGGGACGTGGACCGTCTGTGCTCCTGCTTCTCAGGTTTTGAACATAGACTAGCCATCTTCATTCTACTTTTTCAATACTAAATGCTTTATCAATCTTTAACAATTGATGGTATAGTTCTAGTCCATCAGACAACATGGCCCATAGGAGGGATGGATTTAATCCTATGAGTTGGCCATAGAGTGGTTGCTTGTCTTGCTTTTCTCCAAGTCTGAACTCTTGTCAGTCTGAACTGACAATAGGGTATCTTCCAGTCAGTGAGGACCTGCTGCAAGCTTAGCCCTGATGATCTTGCAGGTGGGTAGTTATAAAGTAGAATATAACCCAGTCCTAGCGCCCAAGGTTCTTACAGTCTAGTTGGAGACAAAAAGCAACAAGAGGAAAGTTTCCTGGCAGAGAAGGCACTAGAATAGAGCCCAGGAAAAGGCAGACAGAGACCTGGGATGAAGGGGAAGAACTAATTTTGTTTGAAAAAACATAATGAGATCATCAGTGACAAAAATCAAAATGTGGGATAAGAGTTTCTGGATCACCTGTGTGCTTCTTAACTTTTTGGCATGACTGTTGGTCATTTTTTTCTTGGCTCAACCAAATGTTATTTTAATCATAATGAACATAAAGAAAACTTACAGAAAAGGATAAATAAATTACTAATGAATATGAAAGAATCTCATTGGTAACTAAAAAAATCCGCATAAACAGTGAAAACTTTTACTCATTAAATTGGCAAAAATTTGAGGATCAATAAAATACTGCTGCTGAAGATGCAGAAATATGAACAACCCACATAAACCTGGTGGGAAATCTCGTCTAACAATTGGGAAGCTGTTTGACAATAATTATCAAAACCTTAAACCTTCATATCCTTCAAAATCTATTACAGAAATAATAGTTTATTTATTTATTTATTATTTGACAGACATAGCGAGAGCAGGAACACAAGCAGGGGGAGTGGGAGAGGGAGAAGTAGGCTTCCCGCGGAGCAGGGAGCCCGATGTCGGACTCGATCCCAGGACTCTGGGATCATGACCTGAGCTGAAGGCAGACGCTTAACGACTGAGCCACCCAGGCGCCCCCAGAAATAATAGTTTTATAAAAGTAAACTAAAATGGACATTCAAAGAGTCATTGCAATGTTTTTAAATAGAGGGAAAGTAGAGGGAAAAACCCTTGATTTTAATAAGTGGTTAAATATGCTACATAGTTAGAATGTTTGCATAGAAATAAGATTTTAACAATGTGCAGTCATAGCTACCATGCATTAAGGATTTACTGCATATCAGATACCATACCGAGAACTTTGAATATGAATCTTATTTTTAACCATGAATACAACAGTTTGGTCCCTCGTTGGATTTTATTTGTGTTTTAGAAAAAAATGTTTCATAAGTTGAATTCATGAAGACCTTTCCCAAGCTGTCCCTGACCTATCTTCCTGACCTCCATTTCTTTTTTTTCTAACTTAGAGATGAGGAAATGAGGCTGAGAAAAATGGATTTACTTAAGACCAAAGAAAAAAATCAGAGTCAATGTCACGAATGAGATCCCCAGTTCTTGATGACAATTTGAAGAACTTTTTTTATTATTATGTGAATCACCATACATTACATCGTTAGTTTTTGATGTGGTGTTCCATGATTCATCGTTTGTGTATAACATTCCACGTGTTCTTCTTGAATAATCCTATCCTGCTTTACATTTACTGAGCATCTGATAAATGCCAGACACTGGTCCAGGTAGGCACTAGAGACACAAAACCTAAATAAAATCTTCACTCTTGGGTTCACAACCCATGGGAAGACAGACTCACTTTTAAAAACTTAAAAGTGAAACCACTGTCCACCTGAAATCGTGTCTTCTTGGATAGGAATAAGGTATCAACTGAAGACTAACCCTCCGTGTAATTTGATAGATGTGAAAATGTGGCAGAGAATTATCAGCTCATCCTTACTTAAAGGTATCCCCAAAATCCTAGCTAACAATCTTAATTAGAACTCTGCAAACCCCATGCTCCCCTTTAAGTCCTTACATGGGTTAATTTATTTCATCCACACAACAGTCCTACGAAGGAAGTACTATTCCCACCTTGCGGAAGATCGGATGGAAGCAGTGAGACACAAGGTGTACCTTGCCCAGCCAGTGAACCAAAATTGGAGCTCAGGTGGTCTTCCTCTGCCTGCCTCTCACTATACCCAGGAGACTACATTTTAATTTAGAATTGAAGGATGTAGAGGAGGAACTCATTCTGGGCGGAGTATATGGAGTGGTCAGAACTTGGAGGTTCAAGATGCTTAGTAGTTTTGGGGAGATTCAGGAAACTGGGAGGGTGGGGTGGGTGTGATCTTTGCTCAGGTGAGGGGTGGGTGCACGGGATGCTCAGCTATGAGGCCTGAGCCCTAGCAGGCCGCTGAGGAGTGTGGCTCTGACCAGCTAGGCAACTGGAAGCCACTGAAACCTTAAGTGTGGAAGAATTATGATCAAGGTTGCCTTTGAGAACGATCACATATTAATCAGTTGACAAAGTGACCGAGATGGTTTCAGTTGGCTTCTAAACGCCTGACCCTCTGACCACGGTTCAGCCACACTTGTCTTCCAGTAAAAAGGAATTGCCCTAGGAAGGAAACCATTGTTCACTGCTACAGGGGGTTAATAAAAATCTCTTGAGGCCAAGAGAGCCAAATCACAATTTAAAAACGTTGCTTCCTGGCTGGCAGCTGCCGTGAGTGACTTGTGAGTGTAGGCGTCTGGCAGCTCTTCTTTCGCTGACAGTATATTGCTTCGCCGCCCCCTCATAAACCTTTCTGTGTATTTTGTGGGAGGGTAAAGTGCCTGACGGACCTTATCCAGAAGGCAAATAAAGAAGCAGGAGGACTTAAATCTTCAAGTTCCAGAGATCTCCAAAACAACTCAAACTCTGAGATTTGAAAACTGGGGACCTTGACTGGGCATCCACCTGTGGCTACCTCCCTCCGTCTTCGGTTCCCCTTGCCCACTTCCGTGACGCCTTCTCCCATATCTCCGCTCTGAATCTTAGCTCCCAGTGGATCAACATGTTCATATTACCAAAACCTTATGCTACATTTCCCTAGTGCAAGCCTGCCCTTTCCAGAACTGCCCACCTTTCAAAATTACTTCCTTACATTTCCAGTTACAGCTATTAAACCCCTCCTGGGGCTGAGCTCAAGTATGTGTTAGGAAGAGCAATTTAATTAAGTTGCATCCCACTAAGGTATAAATAACTTATAGCCCCCAACCCCATCCCTCCAATCATTGCAGGTATGTTAAAAATGTAATGAAAGAAATGAGTCTCTTATTAAGACGATAGCAATGAAGTAATAACAGTGTCTTCCAAGTGGAGGGTGATTTCAAGATGCCTTAAAACATGCTTGCTTTGCAGCCACCCCACTTCTAGCTAAGGCTCTGTTCATTGTATACTGTCTCTATTCTGTTGTTGAAACATTTGTGCTCACTTCCTACTTACCAGAACCAGTTGTCCTTTTCCCTCTGCTTGGGGGCTCCCTAGCCTGATTTCCTGCAAGCCTGAGCCTGTTTGATTTTGCTCTGAGGATTACATACAGTCTGAGTGAGGAAGCAGGAAGGGTAGGCAGATGATTGGGAGAGAAAAGGATAGGGAGGTGTCAATAAGAATGAATTACGTACATCCGAAAGAGAAATGCAGTTTGTTTTAAACAATTATCAGCAATGATGGGAAGAACTCAGAGCAGCAAACAATGTGACAAAATAGCCGGCAAGTTCTTGGCTTAGGGCAAAGTCTGGACAGTTACACAAAATTTGATCTTGTGTAACTTCTTAATGTCATGGCATCTTTGTGTTCCCACCCATAAAATGAAGGGGGTTGGACTCGATGGCTTAAGTATCACTTAGATCTGAAAGGAACTGATCAAATAATGGGTCTCATGTGGAGACCTTGGACGTGTGTGTTGTAACATTGACCCACTTTACATGCTGCTGTGTTGACTACCAGGTTCTCTGCTGTAGGGTAGAGAAAGGACATCCCAACAATGAGATACGGTAGGAGAAACATCGAACTTAGAACCCAAAGACTTGGGTTCTAGTCCTAGCTTCACTTAGAACATTTGAACTTTGATCTACTAATGTAACCAAGTATGTTTCGGGTTTTTTGTCTATAAAATAAGGTTACAA
>NC_138381.1:28313852-28329805 GCF_054177405.1 Leptonychotes weddellii | reverse complement strand
GGAGGGTCAGAGGGAGAAGCAGACTCCCTGCCGAGCAGGGAGCCCGATGCGGGACTCGATCCTGGGACTCCAGGATCATGACCTGAGCCGAAGGCAGTCGCTTAACCAACTGAGCCACCCAGGCGCCCATGATCTTTCTAAGTTTTATCCATCACTGAAAAGATTCTCTTGAACTACATGGGTTTTAGTCTCTCCCCTGATAAGAACACGTGATTGACAAGTGGATATTTCCCATCATCGACCAAGGAGCCTTGATCTCGGTTACCTAGAGGGCAGAACCCCAAGAGAGGCCAAGTTTGCTTTGCATGGTTGGGAATTGCTTACTCAGGCTTATGCTTCCTTCATACTAAACATTATAAAGAATTTGGACATCATCTTGATCTTAGAAAAGCCACTCAGGTCAGGTCTCTCACCGCCCCCATTTGTACTGTTTGTTCTCCCTGTCTACTCATTTTGGCAGAAAATCATTTGTCACTTCCTATTATCTTTTCATGTGGGTGTGCCTAATACACTGGAAGAAAATCTAAGTTCTTTCAGGTCAGGAGCTCTGTTTTTATGCCTCTTTATCATTTGAATGTTGAGTTCTTCAATCAGAACATACACGTCTTCCAGGTTTAAATATTGTTCGTCTTGTTACCTGAAGTACAGTTGAGTATTGGACAAAGAGTAGGTACTTTATGAGCTCTTATAATGGGACTTAATAAATATTTCTTGGATTTAACTGAAGCCCTTTATCTAAGATCTTAGCTCACTGATAATTCAGTAAATGGGGAATCTGTTTGATTTGAGAAGTCTGAAGAGACTTGGGGATATACCAATCTTGGCCTCCCTAACATTAGTCTCCTGTTAAAATGAGGTTATATTCCTAGGGAAGGATAGAAATATCCCAGGAAGAATAGAAAAAGGAACTAGCTGTAAAGTGAACGTGGTGGTGGTGGAGATAATGGCTGGTGGCCAACAACTCAGTCACTGCAAGACCCATTAAACTAACAGTTCTAGATTCGTGCAGTTGGTGCTTAGAAGATCCTTAGAAATGATCCAGTTCCATTTCCTTGTTTTACAGATACGGAGGTTGAGAATGACCAGTTTTGAATGAATTGTTCTGGGAAGTAAATGCATTTCTAAAAACACAATTCCACAGCTTAATGAAAGTGGTATTATGTGATTGTTTGCTGAAGGACTTAAATAATAGCAGAAGCACAGTACTGCATCTCTGTGGCAGAGACCACCAGTTGTCTTCCAAATGTTATTTCTTCCCTTCCACATCAGAGGCTTGTTTCTGGGAAGTGTATGCTCATTTAAGGACATTTTTCTAGCTCTTGGCATTTCCATGGGGTATAGGACTGGATCTGGGCCAAGGAGTGTAGGTAAAAGTGATGTATACTGCTTCCGTAACTAGATCCCTGCAAGTTTCACTCCAGCCTCCATGATACCTTTCCTTCATTCTCTTTGCTTCAGTCTTATTTCATCAAGTCTTATCCTAACTTCTCAATTGGCTTGACTTCTGGTTTGTAATGATCTAAACTTAGCTGAGACTTATCTGACAGATCAAAGGCACTCTAAGACAATGTGGCCCTGTCTGTGTTTGCGTAGGTCAGAGAAATAATTTTTTTCACCTATCAGATGGGCAAAAACTCAAGTCTGATCATCTTTGTTGGTGATACTGTGGAAAAACAGTCTCTCTCATGCATCGGTGCAAAAAGGTACAATTTTATGGAGAGCAGGGAATACTAAAACTTACCTATTTACCCTTTGACCTCACAAAGCCACATCTAGAGTTCATTTGGGTGCACCTGCATATGTTTGAAATAATACATGGACAAAATTCTCCCTTTTAGTACCACCTGGAATATTATCCTGTAGGAGGCATTCCAAGTATCCATCATTGGAGGGATGTTAAATGAAACAATCTATACAATGAGATACTATATAGCTGAGCAAAATAACATGGAAATCTATTTTGGGACAGGAAATGTTGCCAGTATATACTGGCAAGTAGAAAAGCAAAATTCAGAGCAGTCTTTATAGCATGCTATTATTTGTTTTAAAAAGGAGATACAATATTTTCATATGCCTTGATTTGCCTAGAGAGACCATGAGTGTGAGGGGAGTTGAGAAAAGTGTAGATGGGAACAGAAGTGAGAATATTTCTTAATCTCTACCTCCTCATACTGTTTTAAGTGAATGAATTGCGTATCAAAATACAATTTAAAAAGAAATTATGAAGGCCATCCCTGTTGGCTTATACCCAGAAAGGTACAGGAGTGGGAATTTCTGGATAATTAATATTAAAGAGCTGTTACTGAGGAAAAGTCGAGCTTTACTTTAGAGCAATCGACCTAAAATTATAGCTATGCCTCTGTCAGCCCCAACTGGGTCAGTATGTTGCATTCATAGACTTGTGTTTTCAACTCTAATAGTTTATTTAATTGGATAAAACTCTTCTTTCCTTTTTTAAATTTTTAAAAAAATTTTATTATGTTAGTCACCATACAATACATCATTAGTTTTTGATGTCGTGATCCACGATTCATTGTTTTCGTATAACACCCAGTGCTCCATGCAGTATGTGCCCTCCATGCCCTCCTTAATACCCATCTCCAGGCTAACCCATCCCCCCACCCCCCTCCCCTCTAAACCCTCCATTTGTTTCTCAGAGTCCATAGTCTCTCATGGTTCATCTCTCCCTCTGGTTTTTCTCCCCTTCATTTTTCCCTTCTAATGTCCTCCATGCTATTCCTTATGTTCCACAAATAAGTGAAACCATATGATAACTGACTTTCTCTGCTTGACTTAGTTCACTTAGCATAATCTCCTCCAGTCCCAACCATGTCGATGTAAAAGTTGGGTATTCATCCTTTCTGACGGCTGAGTAATATTCCATTGTATATATGGACCTGCTTTCTTTAGATGGGTGACTTTTAAGAAATGTTGAGTTTTATTCCCATGAGCTTGTCTGTGTGAACTTCTTAACTCTGTAGCTCTTCTATTAAGAGTCTCCTGTGTAGCAAATGCTGTGTTGAGAGCCGGAGTTAATAGGAAAAATCTTTTTTTTTTTTTTTAAAGATTTTATTTATTTGACAGAGACACAGTGAGAGAGGGAACACAAGCAGGGGGAGAGGGAGAAGCAGGCTCCCTACTGAGCAGGGAGCCTGGCTCGGGGCTCAATCCCAGGACCCCGGGACCATGACCTAAGCCGAAGGCAGATGCTCAACCATCTGAGCCACCCGGGTGCCCCTAAGAGATCTTTTAGGAGATCATAATTGGGAGGGAGGAATGAATGAATACCTTGGAATGTGCTGAATTGTGTCCCCACTCCCTCCCAAATTGGTATGAAGTCCTAAACCCTAGTACCTCAGAATATGACTCTATTTGAAGAAATAGTAAAGAGATACTTAAAGCTAAATGAGACCCTTGGGGTGGGTCTTAATCCAATAGGATAGGTGTTCTTAGAAGACGAGATTAGGACACAGACATGCAGGGAGGAAAGACCATGTAAAGACAAAGGCCTGTCTCCTCAGAATGAAATCTTATCTGCCTACATCTTGATCTTGGGAGAGCCTCCAGAACTATGAGTAAATACACTTGTCGTTTAAGCCCCCTAGTCTGTGATACTTTGATAGGGTAGTCCAAGCAAACAAATACATAACAGTATAGTTCATTTAGAGCTGTGATAGGGAAGTTAGCCTTGGATGATAAACACAGAGTAGAAACCTCAAACTTAAGAGTTCAGACAAGGCAGAGAGGTGGCCTCTGAGCCTAATCTGTGAGGCAATTCTATTACTATTCGTAGTTTCTAGAGGAAGAAACTGAGGCACAGAAAAGTTGTATGAATTGCCCAAAGTTACAGAACTAAGAAGTGGCAGAGCCTGTGTTCAAACCTAGGCAAATTTCTCCTAGTCATTGCTTTTGTGACTGTATTCTGCCTCTGATAAAATTTACCAAGGGGAAATAATGTGAAAGGCAAAGTACGTAAAATGTTCAGGGAGCCCCATGTATGTGGCTTAAACATAAAGCAAAAGGTTAGATGGCAGCAAGTGGTTAGGGGAGTTTCTATGGGCCTCCCAGGCCATACGAATTTTGGATTTTATCTGGAAACCAGTGGAGCCTCATCTGTCCAATTTAAAGTAGGAATTGATGCCCCAACCATAAATGTTAAGGTCAATGAATGATCACAAGCGGACACACTTGTTACTGGCACCTAGATCAAGAAACAAAACATCACCAGACCCCCCAGAAGCTTTTTTCTGTCCTCTACATTCACTGTCTTCTCCACTGATAACTACTCCTCTGACTTCTAAGAGCATAGACTAGTTCTACCTCATTTTGATCTTGTACATAAATGGAATCATGCAGAGTGTACTTTTCTGTATCTGCCGCCTTTTGCTCTTATAAGTCTGATCTTGATGTATACGGTTGAAGTGAGTTCGTTCTCTTTGCTGTATTGTAACAAAGAGTGTATCTGCCTCTATTCTAGTGTTGGTTGGCATATATGTGGTTTCAAAAAAAAAATGAATACAAATGCTGCAATAAGCCTTAGAAATATTTCACAGTGAACATACATACCTAGGAATGGAATGGCTGTATCCTAGGGTATGTGTATGTTGGGTTCCAGCAGATACTGCCAAACAACATGTATACTTAATGGTAAAATATTAAAAGCTTTTCTCTAACACTGGAATCCCTTCTGTTCAAAATTTTGTTGGAGGTCTCAGGCATTTTTAGAAAAACAGTAGGCATAGTGATGTATGTGAAATCCAAAAGAATCTTCAAACTATTAAACTTAAGTGAATTTAGCAATGTTTCTTTGTATATTTTGATACAAAGTAAATATATCAATTTATTTCTATCAACTGGCAAAAATAGATGGAAGACAAAATCTCAATGATGCCACTTTTCATAATTTTATAAAGTGTCAATGACTGGACACTTGGTATTCAATTCTTTTCCCCATACTGAAAATTACAAAACCACATTAAGAGAAATTAATATATACCATATATACTACTAAGTCTAGAATTGAAAGATACAGTACTTTTTGTAAAGAGATTCTCAGACTCATTCATGGATTCAGTGCAATCCCAAAACACAATCTTGGCAGGTTTTTCCATAGAATTGGACAAATGGACTCTAGATACATTTATGGGAAAATAAGGAAAAAAACCCCTCAAAATTTAGCCTTTTTTTTAATTGATACTGATTGAGACAATGTCTAACAACCTAGAAAAATGCTCTTCCCTAGAATTGTCAGATGAATATAGTATTTATGCTCTAATACCTTCATTGTTAAAATCTTGATGAACATAATGACCATGAGAGACAAGTACAGGAGAGAGATTTAAACAAGAAGAGAAAAGCCCAGTAGAAGAAAATAACTTCAAGGTATAAGTCTAAGACAAAACTAGGATAATAACGATTGTTATTTCGATCCCCCTTTTTCTAAACTCCTACTGTATAGACCCCAAATGAGTAAGTGCATTTCTTTTGTGGGACGTTCATGGTGACCGCAACCTACCAAATAGTTGATAGGATGAAAAACTTGACAACAAACCTAGGTCAGCCATGTGAATGGGAGTAGTATATTTTAGAGACGCTGTGGGAAGTTGCCATATTGGAGGCAGGCACTCCATTTCTTGCTAAATAAAACAACACTGTCTTGAGCATTGAAGCATGTGTCTGTTTCTTAGGTTGAGTTCTATATGAAGTGGTCACCTTGTGTTTTGCGCTGTATTATAAAAGATGTTCGCTTCTCCCTAGACTTTCACCCAAGTGATGAGACTCAATCATGAGAACTTACGGGAGCTAAGACCAGACTGAGGAGCAGCAGTTTGATGGCTCTCACCTCAGGCACACTCTGAGGCATATGTTCATAAAGAGGAATAGCTGGGTGGATGGCCCACACTATTTGAACTGTTCTCTTGTTTTTTGTTTTTTCTTTTGTTTGCAAACATGCATGGTTAAATTAGACATTAAATGCCTCTGTGCTGAGATTTCACTCTATCTGATGACCTAGTCTTTAACTCTTTCTATTCCCAAGGTGATTACCAGCATCTCAATATGCCCTAACAACAGCAGACTATGATTTCTTTTGGTTCACTGATGACATGGGTAAGTATCCCATTTTTGGATCATGATATAGTTATTTCCCTGAAATTGAAGAAAGCAAGCTGCTGGCAAGAAAAGGAAATAACTAATTCTGTTTTTTTTTTTATGAAAATAACAGGTTCCTTCCTTGTTAAACACTTTCAGTAACTTGTCAACAAAACTAGTGTTTTTCACCCCCTCATCCAAAAGATTTTTGCATATTACAGTGAGAAATAAAGGCTTAGTCTCATTAGCAGAAGCTCCTGCAGTTACTGGGCTATCCTTATGTGCATTTCCCATTTTAGGTTGAGATATTTGAAAGAGGCTATCCCATGTGACACAAATCTTGTTTTCACCAATTTCACTTATACTAATTCTAACTTCTCCTAAAACAATGAGGTTTCTAGACTCCTTATCTTCTTGGTTGCCTGGCCTGTCCAAGTAGGGGAAAAGGACTAGAAACTTCTCTCATTTGCTGTTGCCCAATTTAAGGATGATCCATTACTTATGAGGAACTTCTTTATGGTCCTTCCCTACTTAATGTCAAAAATTCTTTCAATGTAATTCAGAGGGACATGAATCACCAGATTGGTTACTTGTTTATTTCTTTAGACTAAAAAAGGATTTTCACTGAACTCAACTCCTTGGCAATTAATGTCAGTGGATATTTCATTACACCTTTTAAATGAATTGACATATTTCAAAAACAGTTTTTGGAATATAGCAAAACTGCCCTGTCTTCAAAATGCTTTCACTTTGAGCAATGAGTGTATATATCATACTGACTTGTGTAAGAGGTCTTCCTAAGATAGTTGTAATGAATAAGGTGCTTGTAGAACAAAATAAAAATTCAAGTGTTGAAGGGGACATTCAGAAGTTTTTTAATGTACTTTATGGTATAAAAGAAGAATATAATGCAATACAGTCTTTAAGTCTGTCAATTTAAAGTTTATTGGGCATATTCCATTCACTGATTCAGCATTTTATGAATACCTGCTAGACACCAGACACCATATTAGGTCATGGTGAATGAAAATAATACATAGTAACTCCTCAATCCAAGGACTTGGAAGGGCAGGAACGTGGTTCTGTAAGGTCAAGATCAAAAACCCTAGCTTGATAGGGCTACAGGTGGGGAGATGTGAGATGTGGTTGAGAAAAAGGAGGCAGGAGCCAGACAGTCACAAAATCTTGCAGGCCATGCTAAGGATTGTGGTCTTTGTCCAACAACCTTGAAAAGGCCTTGCAGGATTTTATGTAGGTGGTGACATATGTAGATTTAGAAAGCAGATAGGAGGGCCTAAGAAGGTTTTCTTTGGAATTATTTGGTAGTTGATTGAGTGGTCCAGGTGAGAGATAAGGGGAGGATATCTTGGACTGGAATGGTAGCTTTGGAGGTGGAGAGAGATAAGTCTAGAAGAAAAATCAAGGTTTGGTGACAAGATCTGGGGTAGGAGCAAAGTGTCAAGGATCACTTCTAGATTTCTGCTTTAATGATTGTGAAATTACGGAGAAGTCTTGAGTGTGTCCATATGGGGAAATAGATGGTCAGCATTACTTTATCCATAGTTAAGTTTTGTAGCTCACTGAATTATCAGTATAAATAGGCTAGAGCATGATACTAACAAAATCTGAGTCATGAGTTGGACTTGATCCCAAATTGTTAACTTTATTCTCTTAATGGGCCACAAATTCTGTTCCTTGCTCCTGCTCTCTCAAGAAGCCTTTTGATCTCAGATAGCCCTGGAAGGGAGCTTGGAGCTGTTTCACTATAGATGTGTCTTAACTCAAAGTATATGTCCTACAAATACAGATGAATCTCTCAGAACAGTGGCTGACATACTGTGGTTGCTAAATTCTTATGGGGTGGACATTGGATCATTAACTCTGCCTTTATGTATGAGGAACTTTTTTTTAACTTTACCGAAGGAATTAGTAGTATGTGCTGAATATCCCAAGAGAAGAGGGTATGAAGTGAATGCACGTTAGATTTTCCCTCTGTGCTCTCTGGAATTTAATAAAAATGACTCAGGTTTTCCCACATTAGTTCTCATCTATCAGTAAGACAGCTGAGGGGAAGGGGGAAGAAACCTGGTGTCATGAAATGCTCATGGAGATTGGGAAAGGCCTGGATTGACTATTCTCCAGGGGCTAAACCCACCAGTAAAAAGTAGTCTGTTCTCTGATCCTGTGGTATACTTAGAAAATGAGGGTTTTCGTAACCGGACTATAAGCTCAGTAATGGGAAGAACCAGCTTTATCCTGCTCATCCTCAAATTTCCGGAGCCCAGTCAAGTGCCTGGCATATGGCTGATGACTGAATATTTCATAAGTGAATGAATAAAAGTGGTCTTGTCGACCTAACATGAGGTGCCTAACAGGTGGAATTCAGCTGTGATCAGCAGCTGGGGTCTGATGAGTGCAGGACAGCTACATGTACCATACTGCAGCATTTGGAGTCTGTTTGAAAAATTTTAAATTGTGGGGCCCCTAACAACATCAGTGTATGAAGAGGAGACTCTATGCACAGAGGTGAAGGGCTAGAAGGATCTAGACGATGCGACTGTGGTTTCAGCCACTCCCTGGTGCTTCAGGCAAGTGTCTAAATTTTAATGAGATTGCTATTAAAGAGGGGGACATGAAATCAAGAGTACCCAGTCAAATCATTCGGAACAGTAGAGAACTGAGCTGTGGTTTGCTAGGTCTTAGACTATGCCACAAACACGTGTTTGACATGTTGGGGCTACAGATGAACTATAGGGACATTGTGGCTCCTGACAGGTTGATGGTCTAGTATGGAGGAGACAGACCTGTTGGAGCACTGATGTCTTAAAGGTGCTCTCCCAGAAATACCCCACATCCAGCGGGCCACAAGAGAGAGGGGTCCGTTCTACTCAGGTTTTCAATAGAGCTATGCCTTTCCCAACCTAGGAAATGACCCTTTGGTTGAAATAACTTTATAGGAAAAAATTTACAAAGAAGACATACAAACAAGGTTTTAAAAGTTACACGATTTGCTTCCCTCTCTGTTTTCCCCTTAACTCTAGGGAACAAACTGAGGGTTGTGGAGGGCATGGGGTAACTGGGTGATGGGCATTGAGGGCACTTGAAGTAATGAGCACTAGGTGTTGTATTTAATTGATGAATCACTGAACTCTGCTGCTGAAACTAATAATACAGTATATGTTAATTGAATTTAAATAAAAAATTAAGTTACATGAAATCTACCCTTTCAGAAACCATCATTGTGAATATCTTAGGGAACACTTTTCCAGAAATCTTCCCATACATATATAGATATATTTATGCAGTTATAAAAGAATTGTACCATGTATGCTGTATTGAAAGCTGCTTTTTTCAACATCATTTTTAGCTTGACATAACCATCAGTTTCATAAACTTCTTAGTTGCCCGTTTTACATGTATATTGTTTACTTCCCTATTCCCTACTAATACTTGATTTATTTCAAGTTTTTATAAATAGCACAGCATTGAACATAACCAATAGGACTGCATCTACCATTTTACATTTTTTTTTTTTTTTTTAAAGATTTTCTCTGTGTGTGTGAGAGAGAGAGCACAAGCGGGGGGAGCGGCAGGCAGAGGGAGAGGGAGAAGCAGGCTCCCTGCCGAGCAAGGAGCCCAATGTGGGACTCGATCCCAGGATCCTGGGATCATGACCTGAGCCGAAAGCAGCCACTTAACTGAGCCACCCAGCCATCCCCCTACCATTTTACATTTCACAAAAGTAAAAAACATGATTCAAAGATGAGACACATGCCAACCCAATTATGAGGAAAACATCAGGATAGTAAAGCTGGTTCAGTGGTATTTGAGGAGTACATATTTACATATTTAGAAGGGAAAAGCATTTTTGTTGTAAGGTTACTAATTTGGAGACAACATTGCAGAATAATATAGCTCTAACTTTGGGTTTATCTTCTCTGTCAGACAAATCATTTTTACCTCTAACAGACAAAAGTCAATAACATGTAACTTAAGGCTTGGGATCTTATCAGTAATAAATTCTACATCAAAACAGGCACATTATCATAGAGAACTGAGTAATTTGGGGGAAGACCCATTAGTACTCTAGTATAATATTGTAAGGACTTGTAATTGTTATTACCAAGTTTTGGATAATTTTTTTTTTTAAAGATTTTATTTATTTGACAGAGAGACACAGCGAGAGAGGGAACACAAGCAGGGGGAGTGGGAGAGGGATAAGCAGGCTTCCCGCAGAGCAGCGAGCCCGATGTGGGGCTCGATCCCAGGACCCTGGGATCATGACCCAAGCTGAAGGCAGTCGCTCAACCAACTGAGCCACCCAGGCGCCCGGATAATTTTTCTTAAGACACATGTTGCTTGGCTTCATTTTGAAAGGTGTGGGTTTTGAAAGATGAGAAACAGGAGGCCAGGTAAACAGGGATGAGAAAAGCTGAGCGTACCTGGAAGGGTGACAGATTTCCTTAGGCAACCTGTGGAGAGCAGTGACTTTACCTTCATTGTGAATTTGCTGATGTTTCTTTCCAGCTAAGTCATAAGCTCCAGGGTGGGGTACTATGTCTTCTATTTCTCTTATATTCTTCAGAGCACTTAGATGGGCCCATTGGAATTACCAAGTTGGAAGAGAAAGGAATTTAAAACTAACCAAGAATATGCATTTTAATGGAGGGGAATGTGAGGTTTCTTCTGTGAACACACATAAAATGTTTCGGGGGGGGGGCACTGAGCATTACAGGAATTTTGGAAAAGGAAAAAAAAATGTTTTGAAAATATCATAGTCTTAAAAGAAAGATTTTTCTATAAGTAAGGAGTTAAATGCTGGACCATGAAATCCAAGGGGTAAGTCCTCACTTTGCTACTGGCTTCATCATCAATCCTTAACCTGGAACTTCCCCCAGTTCCTGGCCTGGAATATGGAGGTCACTTCTCTGTTTCTGACCTTCTGTTTCTCCAATTTTTTTTTTTTTTTTTTTTTTTAAGATTTTATTTGAGAGCGAGCCAGAGAGCACAAGCAGGGTGCAGAGGGAGAGGGAGAACAGCCTCTGTGCTGAGCGGGGAGCCCTATATGAGGCTTGTTCCCAGGACCCTGGGATAGTGACCTGAGCCGAAGGCAGACGCTTAACGACTGAGCCACTCAGGTGCTCCTCCTCGTTTTTTTCTTGAGTGTGGTTTCAAAAGGAGCTTCTAACAGGGCTGCTGGACAGAAGTAAAGCAGCTGTTTTGAATCGCCCAGCTCCTTTTGGCTGGAGCAAGAAGGATGTGTGTCTGATAGCCGCTTTTCAGGTTATTGATTGATCTGATTAATCCTGCTCATTTGTGATGACTGGTATCTCATTACACCTTTATCAGCATCCCTTCTGTATTGAACAGGATTCTTTTTTCCTTCATGCTTACAATTTTTCTAATCGGGTGACTATTAAAAGGAGTTCTTAGTTTTTAGGAACATCAGGGTTGCTCCCTCAGGTGTTTTGCTTTTGGCTTAAGTCATTAATAAAATGAATCTGTGAGGGGGCGCCTGGGTGGCTCAGTCGTTAAGCGTCTGCCTTCGGCTCAGGTCTTGATCCCAGGGTCCTGGGATCAAGCCCCACATCGGGCTCCCTGCTCCGTGGGCAGTCTGCTTCTCCCTCTCCCACTCCGCCAGCTTGTGTTCCCTCTCTCGCTGTGTCTCTCTCAATAAATAAATAAAAATCTTAAAAAAAAAAAAATGAATCTGTGAGTGCAGTGGGGGACTGTGGTAGAAAGTTCCAGGTCCGTTACCTGCCTGCCTCCTGATGAGGGCTTCAGTAGAGGGTTGATAGGAAGTTTCAGTAAGTATAGCAGTATCTTTACTTGGAATCGGTTGTAGCATCATAGGTTTTCTTTAAACATTAAACATTTTATTGGATAATTTCTCACAGGCCTAAGGGGAAATGTGCAATTCCTTTTAAAGTAAAATCAGCTGATGAAATTGGCTTGCCTCCTAGAGCCTTTCTCCCTGAAACCACCTTGAGAGAGAGTAAATGTTTTAAAGTTTATTTTAGGGCTTTATTAAAAAGGGAAACATGCTTTATGGTTATGCCTTAGAGGTCAATAAAGGTTCTGGCTGATCTGCAATCCTGTCTCCACTTCTAGTAACAATAGGAAAGCCTGTTCAGGAAGAGGATTCTTTGGGATGTTCCATGTTGAGCAAGAAAAACCCATTTCTACTCCAACCCCCCATTTTGGACTGGCCAAGGCAGGAAACTGCTTAGGCATTTTAGAACTACAAAGAAAATATCAGGGGTCAACAAGTTTGGATGGTTTGGTCTTAACTTTTAATTTGAGGAAATAAACTCTAAGATCTCCAGGGGCCTACTATAAAAAACAGGAATGAAGATTGTGTGATCTTGGGGGTGGGAATAGAGTTGCCTCTGTGATTTGAAAGTCCTGGAAAACTTCCGGCTCATAGTCCCTCTCCAGGTTGCTCTCTGGAATTGTTAATTTCTGGCTTAAATCCCCTGCCCTCCCCTCTCTCTCTTGTAAAATTGAGCACCCTGTGAAGGGCATGGTGTTGTGGAATGGTTTCACTCCAGTGTGAATAGGCTTGTCACTTCATTTGCACCAAGAAAAACCAAAGTTCTGTTCAACCAAAGCAAACGAGGTTCCCTGAGGTGGAAGCAGAACATGAAATGATGTACCAGGGATGGAAGAGGAGCAGAAAACTCAGTCCCCCATTTTACAGTCAGAGCTGGAGAAGGCTTTCTCTGTCTCAAAGCAGATGTGTCTTATAAGGTCTGGTGTGGAATTACTGCATTTCCCCCTGCTTTTAGATCCTCTGGTTTTCTCTCCCATTGCCTCTGTTTAGATTTCTAATGGTATTGTTAAATTTGGTAAAGACTTAGATTGCTGAATTTTGCCCTCAAAGACCCAGGACAAAGTAGAACCACAGGATACTGCATTGGAAGTGAAAACGAAGGGGGACAATTTGGATTGAATTTGTAATGTCCTCCAGCTAGAGTCCTGGGAGCCTCCTGTTGCATCCTGCAAAGTGGAAGAGGCTCTGTTCTATCTGTCTCCATAAGGCAATATTCCCAGGTGACTTGCACTGAGAGTTTCCATTCCCGTCAGATCACACGGCAGGGCCAAGACCAGCTGGAGAATATGTGGTACTTGGGCAGCTGTGGTATCAGACTTCACACCTCAGGCACGTGAACGGAGATGGATGTTTCCAGAGCAATTTTATTAAGAATAAACTTAGGACAAGGAAAACAATGGAAATAGCGTTTTTATTCCCGGCAAGTATTTTAATGTTTTCAGTATTAGCAACACAGCTATACACTCATTGGAGAGACAACCGGAGAATTTGTTTAATGAAATGCGGAAAAGTCAAACCACCTAGGAAGCTTATTTGTTACTCATAAAAATTTTGCATACACATGGTTTTAACCTGAGTGTTGCAGCGATAAAAATAATATGAGAAAGCAGAATCTTCCCTCAAAATTTATGTATAAATGTTAGGACATTAGAGCTGCTTTGTTTGTTTTTAACTGTTCTTTACCTTGAGGGGCGCCTGGCTATCTCAGAGGGGCATGCAACTCTTGATCCTCGGGGTCATGAGTTCTAGCCCCATGTTGGGTGTGGAGATTATTTAAAAAACTTAAAAAAAAAAAAAACAAACCCAAACAAACCATTTTTTATCTTGCATTTGGAAAACTTTGTTATTTCTAAGTGTTCTGTGGTTTAAGAAAGAAAAAAAATTTAAAATTTTGAGAGAGCTCATGAGAGAGCATGTGCATGAGCAGCGGGAGGGGCAGAGGGAAAAGGAGAAGCAGACTCCCCGCTGAGTGGGGAGCCTGATGCTGGCTTGATTCCCAGGGCACCAAGATCATGACCTGAACCAAAGTCAGTTCCTTAAATGACTGAGCCACCCAGGCGCCCCAAGAAAGCAATAATACTTGATTTCTGAGACCAGACTTTTCTGTGAAGGGAGAAACAGAAGGGATCAGAGGAGAAAGACAAAAACAATCTATAGTTTCCTCCCCCCACACACTGATATTAGAGTTTTTCAAAGACTTCTACCTCTATATTGTGTTTAAAGAGGAAAAAAAAGGCATGTTAATCTTAAGAATTTATTTGTGCAAAAATTGATTCCAAATGAGCAGTGCCAAACCAGAAGTGGTTAGGAGGGCTCCCCCAACAGGAGCTTAGGGAGAGACTTACAGATAAGAGGTGGAAGCAAAGTAAGAAAATTATTGATTGGCTATATAACTTGAAGCCTAGTTGTCTGTGATCAGTCATCCTTAGCATTTTGGCTTTGTAACCTTGCTTTTACAGACTTACATTTTGGTTTGCTTATGAAGGCGGTCAGGACATTAGAGCTACATGAATCCAGGAACCTCCTTGTTAATTTAACACCGCCGTGTTACTATATCCAATGCCACGGACCTGCCTGTACTCTGCACAGTACCCCGCTTTCCAGAACTGGAGTGGTCCCTCATCCCTGACCCCCATGCAGCCTAGGCCACTGTCCTCAGAGCTTTGAAGGGTATATGGAGATTATCTGAATTGATTGGTTCTCTCCTTGCTTTTGCAACTATAGCCGCAGTACCCCAGTTTCCTTTCTCAAACTAAGCAGTCCTCTTAAAAGCCAGAGCATAAAATGTCTTCTAAAGACACCTGAGATATTCTAGACTTAGTTACATAAGCAGAGAAAGAAGCAGGAAGGTGTGAATCCTAATCCAAGACTGCATGATTTAGCATTTCTCTTGCAATTGATAATAATGGTAAAGAATATACTGGTGAGATTTAAGTGCCAGGAGGTATGCCAAGATTTTTATACACATGATCTCTTTTTATATTCTCTATGATATTATGTATTATTCCATGAGAAAATTAGGCTCCAAATAGGGATAGGAGTAGAACTCCAATCTCTGATTCTAAAGCTGTGCCTCTTTATCTCAAAAACTGAAGAGGTCCAAACAGTTTCCCCCCACCATCAGCTGGTAAAATTCATCCACTGAAACTTCATAGATGCTTTAGTCCCATAAAAAATGACATTACCAAATCATTCCCTGTGACGTCTTAACAAAGGAAATAGTAAGGACTGGCAGTGAGGACAGTTGTGTGATAGGAAGTAGGATTAGCACTCAGAATTTTTGTGCAAAATAGGACAAGGGAAGCCCAGATCTAGGGTGAGCAGGATGAGTGGGGGCAAAGATGACGTTCCTGCCTTTTTTCAAGACTTCCTGTATCTTTTTTCTTTTTTCTTCTTGTATCTTGCTATGATGAAAATAATTTATTTTTAGTTTAAAATTTATTGTGTTAATCACTATACATTACATATTAGTTTTGGATGTGGTGTTCCATGATTCATTGTTTGTGCATAACACTCAGTGCTCCATGCAGAACGTGCCCTCTTTAATACCCATCACCAGGCTAACCCATCCCCCCAACCCCCTCCCCTCTAGAACCCTGTTTTTCAGAGTCCATTGTCTCTCATGGTTAGTCTCCCCCTCCTGCTATCTTCTTTTTATTTTCTTAACATATATTGCATTATTTGTTTAAGAGGTACAGATCTATGATTCAACAGTCTTGCACAATTCACAGTGCTCACCATGCGAATACCCTCCCCAGTGTCTATCACCCAGCCACCCCATCCCTCCCACCCCCCACCACTCCAGCAACCCTCAGTTTGTTTCCTGAGATTAAGAATTCCTCATATCAGTGAGGTCATATGATACATGTCTTTCTCTGTTTGACTTATTTCGCTCAGCATAACACCCTCCAGTTCCATCCACGTCGTTGCAAATGGCAAGATTTCAGTCCTTTTGTTTATACATCTTCTTTATCCATTCATCTGTCGATGAACATCTTGGCTCTTTCCATAGTTTGGCTATTGTGAACAT
>NC_138381.1:28237736-28313352 GCF_054177405.1 Leptonychotes weddellii | reverse complement strand
CCTCGGGTTCACTTCTCCGCACGTCCTACCTTCCAGAAAGTGGTCGCTTTTCTGATGAGAGAGTTGTTGCTCTTCTTTTCTTCGATCTCTTGTTGAGTTTGTAGTTGTTCAGAGGGTTTGATCCCTATCCAGCTGAATTCCTGAGAGGAGACGAAATCCAGGTCTCCTACTCCTCCGCCATCTTGCTCCGCCCCCCCCCGATTTGTGGATATTGAACCATCCTTGCACCTAGGGAATAGATCCCACTTGATCACCTTGTGTGATTCTTTTAATTTTGTTGAATTTGGTTTGCTAGTATTTGAGGATTTTGTATCTATGTTCATCAGGGATATTGGCCTGTAATTTTTTTTTTTTTCTTAATGGCATATCTTGTCAGGTTTTGATATCAGGGTAATTCTGGCTTTGAAATGACTTTGAAAGTGTTCACTCATTTTCTATATTTTGGAAGAGTTTGAGAAGGATTGGTATTCTAATTTGTATGTTTGGCAAAATTCAGCAAAGATGTCTGGTTCTGGACTTTAGTTGAAAGTTTTTTGATAACGTATGAAATCTCCTTACTAGTAAAATCAGTTTAGTTTACCTGTTTATTCATGCTTCAGGCTTGTTAGCTTGTATGTTTCTAAGAATTAATCTCTTTTAGTATGTCAAATTTGTTGGTGTAGAATTAAGTTTTTTATGATCTTTAGTATTATGGTTGAAAAATAGGCTGGATGTGATTTCACTTTTTCTAAATTTATTAAAACTGTTTTGTGGCCTAACATCTTTGCTGGAGAGTGTTTCATGTGAGCTTGAGAAGAATATTCTATTGCTTTTGGATGGAATGTTCTATGTATATCTGTTAAGTCCATGCAGTCTAATATGTTTAAAGCTGATGTTTTTCTAAATTTTTCTTATTTTTTTTCTGTCTAGATGATTTATCCATTGATGCGAGTGGGGTACTGAAGTCCTGTATTGTGTTGCTCTATAGTTCTCCTTTTAGGTCTGTTAATATTAGATTTTATACTGGTCTGCCTGTGTTGATTGTATAAATACATACAAATGTTATATTCTCTTATTGGATTGACCACTTTATTATTACATAATGTTCTCCTTTGTCTCTTACTGCAGTGTTGGTTTTAAAGTCTGTGTTATCTGATGTAAGTATAGCTATCTTTACTTTCTTTTGGTTTCCCTTTGCATGGAATATCTTCTTCCACCCTTTCAAGTGTGTGTGAATCCTTATATCTGAAGTGAGTCTCTTATAGGTAGTATATAGATGGGTCTTGTTGATTGGATAATTTCGTGCATTACCATTTCAAGTAATTACTGATAGTCATGAACTTCTATTTTTCATGTTCGGGCTGATTTTATGCAACTCACACCTTTTGAAAACTTGTACAGATGCTTATTAAACAAATATCATTTGGAAACCTAACCCAAGATAAACTTGCATCCCAAATCTGAGGTTAGGCCACCCTGACTTTCCATTATGTGTCTTTTTACTCTAATTTAAGTCAGGTGACAGTAATAGAATTATTAGTCATGTGTGACATCAATAGAAATTTAGAGTTTCAACATTTTTTAAAAGAGTGGATAGTAAACATACTGTCAAATTCTATGTATTAGATGATGGAGGAGAACACTCATGGGTAGGATTTACAATTCCTACTCTCCAGATTTTTGTTGTACTGGGGGTACTGGGGTAGATGGTTCTATATGAAACATTTCACATTATTAAAACATTTATCAAATAGTGCATAATTTTAAAGGAAACTGCAGAGTGAAGTAAAGTATTCACCTTATGGTGGTCATACTTCCCCTGGTAAATGGAACTCTCTATGCCCTTAGTCAAAATGAATAATGGATTCAACAACTTTGGTATTTAACAAGGTCTTTAGGAATCAAAGCTTTTCTTTTGAAAAGATAGTCACAGTACAAGACAGTATTAAGGGCCATGAGGTACACAGACAATATAAGCCCTGGAGGATTATTAGTGGAATACATTAATGTGAGCAGAAATAAATAAGCAGAAATAAGGAACTTAAGTCCTTAGAATGTGCTGGACAGGTAGTGAAGAAGCCAAGTCATTCCAGTGGGAGTGAATATGAGAAGGGATGTCAGGATGTGTAGGTTGAGGCAGGGGGGATATTTGGGAGGCTAACCTAGCCGGAGTGTTTGCTAGTTTGTGGGGTTCCTCTAGGACTTGAAAAAAAGGGTTTGACCTTTTTTTCTGTGCACAGGAGTCTATCATCTGTGAGAGGTCACAATCCATCTATCCGTAGGCTTCCTTTCTCCTCCTGCTCCTGCTCACCACTTCTTATCACTGCTAATCCGGAATATTTGTATGTAGTTGAAATCTGATTAAAATGAACTAGGGCAGCCTCAAAGGAGAGAACTGTCATATCAGGGGTTATGTGAAGGGGAAGGAGGTATTCATGCTGCCCTCTGGTCAGCAGGAGTGTTTTTGATAATGAGAAAAGTATGTTTAAACTTTGACTCATGTACGTACAGAAGCACTTCACTTACACTGTAACCTCTGTGTCCTTTTTACCTGAAATGCCTGCAAACCACCCAATCATGACACTAATACCTATGAAAAATGGTAACAATAGCAGAAGGATTCCTGTCTCCTACCACAGGCAACTTGACCCCGAGCAGGGGGCAAGGGTTTCTGCCCACAGAATGGGAATGGTCCGAAGAGCAGATGAAGCCATAAACATTAAACGTTTCTGTGACAGGAAACCAAGATGATCTCTTGCAGCTTCCTATTCTACCTGAGGTGCCATGGTTGGTATTAAACAATGAGATTAAGCTCTTGTCAGGCAATCTAATGAATTTTGGATTGATTTCTGTCTTCCGCAATGCTACTGACATTTTTGACAGCTATGATTTATAGGACCTTTATTGGGTCTATTCATGAGAGGAGCTGTTTATTTTGGTTGATGGGCAAGGTTTCTAATGTTCCCAGTGGGAAATGCTGAGGGCCAACGGGATGGCTGTCTTGAAGGTGCTCTCTGGCTGTCTGGGGTAGGTTTCTTATAAATTTGTAATCAAGATCTCAGAGAATTAATGAGGGCAGGTTAGCTTGGAAATTGTTTTGGTGACATTTGACCAGTGGAATGCTCCTAGAAAATATATAAGTCTGCTGTTCAGCTACAGATCCTTAAGGCAAAAATTATGCTTTGACATTTTATTTCCTTTTTTTCTTTTTAATTTGAAATGGCTCAACAAGTGTCTGCAGAGTGGAGTAAAAATGTTAGTTCCCCAAAACAGTGGTGGAAAAACAGTGAAATTCAGAGATTTAAAACTGGGGTCTTTTTTCTTTTGAAGAATCCTATAGCTCATAGAACATTTTTCGAACCAAGATTTTAAAGTTTACAAATAATAGTGGATGCTGTGGTGGGCCTCTCAGATTGACTTTCAAGACCAAGACATTGACTTTGCCTAGTTCCTGGGAGTGATGGCTCAGATAGTTCACAGATGGATCCCTTTCTGAAATAGACCTCTGCTGAAGGGTATTGCCTTGCCTAAGGTTAAGTCTGCTTCCTAGGTCGTTCTGCATTCAGTGATGGGTCATGACTGGAGTAGAAAGGCCTCTTTTTCTTTAATTGAGGACATCTCTATTGAGCCATCCCAACTCCACAGCTTACCACGTGGTTAGCTAAAGCCTTTGTTGTGAGTTCATCATGGTTCAACCACTCTCTGACCAATGCATTACCCCCAAGAGATGTTTTTCCTGAGACCACTTCACAGTCAACTTCGTGAACACAAATTGCAGCTTGGAGTCTTTTTCCCAAGGAACTCTGCCTACAGCAAGGAGGTGATAGTTGGAAGAGGTGGGCATAATGGAAGAAAATGATCAGGGGTTGACTACAAATGGGATTTCAGGGACAAGAAGGGAAGGACATTGAGGATATCTTAGAGATTCCAAACCTGGGCATTTGGGAGGATGATGTTGCTTTAGGCTAAAAGAAATCCTCCTCTTAGCACTTCTTAAGGTGTATAGCTCCATAGGAATGCATGAGAAACAAGCCCCACACCATCTTTTCCAACAGTGAAATAGCGTGAAGTGCCTGGCCACTGGCATTTATAGGCAGATTCAACCTACGTTATAGAGTAGAGAGGAAGGCCACTACTGATAAGCAAAATAAGAGAATAAAATTAACTCGTCTTAAACTTCAAATACTTTTGATAATGTTTCTAAAGAGTGTTGCTGGATAGAAAGATAGGCTGTATAATCAGATGGGATTACTTTAAAAATATGTGACTTTTTAAAAAAAAAACTTGAAAGAGAGACAATGAGTGTGCATGCCTGATGGGGGAGTGGGGAAGGGCAGAGGGAGAGGGAGAGTCCTGTGCTCAGTGCAGAATCTGACATGGGACTCTTGATCCCAGACATTCTGAGATCACTACCGGAGCTGAAACCAAGAGTTGAGATACTCCACTGACTGCACCACTCTCGTGCCCCAAAAATATGTAACTTCTATCAGAATACACACAACAAGAAAATAAGACTTTCTCTAAAGTCAACAAAAGCTCAGCAGTAAAATCAATAGTCTGGATGCATGCTGCTTATATGTATTCAGATGGTGATCACTGGGTAGCACAGGCAATGGAGGCTTTTGTGAACCGGGAAGGAGCCAGCTTTCTGGAGGTCCACAGGGACATTCTTCATGTCTTTGTTGTAAAGAATTGACCATTCGTGTTAGGACGCTTCCCCCCCCCCCCCAAGTAATTTCTAGGAATTCCACATTGATTTTCTTTTTCCTCTGTAAATATGATGTCTTGATTTTTGTCTTAGCTCAGCATAATGTAGCTGTCTTTCTCTCACTATAATAAAAAGATAATTCCAAGATGTTGACTGAAAATTGAGGAAGAATCTCAGTATTGTATAATCACTGGAATGCCTTCTCCCAAAATGAGTAGCCACCAAAATAGTGACTCAAAAATTTAGCTGGAAAGTGATTTTCTTCATAACAAAGTGTTGAGCTTTGATTGCTGAAAGGTTAGGGAGTACATATTCCTACCTAAGCCAGGCTTCATACATAGACTAACTGGGCTAGCCTCTGGGGGGGTGAGTTTAGGGGTTCTGAAGGGTTGTTAGAGTTTAAGGTTAAAAATGTCAGAACATGAGTGATGATAACTTATATAAGTGAATGAGATTCTTTCCTGGGAGGTGTTTGTTTTTTGTTTTTTGTCTTGGTCCAAGAAGGCAGGAAAGATGGGTGATTTAATATTTAATTTTTAAATATTAAAAGGACAGAATATTTAATATTTAAAAGGACAGAAAAAGAGGATCAAAGATGAGAATGAAAAACTACCTGGGGTGGGGTGAGTGGGCACAGTAAAGAAAAGGAGGTAGGCCTCCAAGGTCAGCTTTAACTACCTCACAGTCTTATTTAACTAGACCACTGTAGTCGAATTTCTTGGACTTCAACCAAACAGCCCTGTTTGAAAAGGATTTTAACTGCTCCTTTCGTGCTCTTGAGGCTCTGCACAGATTTCCATGCTTGGGATATCTGATGTCTCTGCTTTATTGCTTTCAGCTACATCTTAAATCTTCCTGTAGGTTAGTGAAGATGAATTTGTGTCATTGGACTATGATAAAGGACAGTCTCCCCTCTTTAGATACTGGTCTAAGTGAACAGGTTAGTTCAGTCTTCTCTGTAGTCAGTTGATTGGTGCCATGAACATCCCTAGCTCCCAAATAACTCCCCTGTCAGCTACTGTATTAGACACTTCCAGGGATGAAGGCGGTAATTCTAGGTTTCAGGGAGTGGACCTACAGTGAGTTGTGACTGAATGTGACTTCTCGAAATTTACTCCTAGGACCATCAAAGCACCAGCTTACTAGTGGTTTAGTAATAAATTGGAGAAGGCTCACAATTAAATCTTTAGAAGAGTGCTACTTTAATGAAGTGGCTTAGGTCCCTAGAATGGTGCAAATGCCTTGGTTCAGTTACATGAAGGCGAATTGACTCAGTGCAGAGAGCAAACATTGGGAAACCATTGGATTGAAACACTGTGCTGTTTCAATGCTGTGATGTCTCCTGGGAAGAGCAGTGCTGGATGCAGGGGTCAGCAAACTTCCTTAGAACGACAAAGCCTAGACACCTTTCCTTCTCGTGTGTCTGAGAGGACCCATGGGATGAATCTGCTCTGTTCACTGAGTGGCCCCTTGGAACACTCCGGACAATAAGTTTTTCATTGAGGTAGTTAGGAGCAACAAGGAAAGCGTTTTCGTGAGCAACTTGGTCAGGGCTTTTCAAGCTGTAATGTGTGTCTGAATCCCCTGTGGGTCTTGTTAGAATGCAGACTCTGGTTTGATGCATCTGGCTGGGCCTGAGAACCTTCATTTCTAAAAGCTCTCAGGTGATACCAGGACTGCTAGGCCACAAGCCACACCTTGCCAGGCCATGAGCAAAGTGAGTATTAAAGTAAGTAATAAAGGACTGTTTGTTCTTTTCATCAGACATCTTGGAAATCAGTGGCTCAATCTATCACAGTCACATAGATAGGTTAATCATTACTCAGCTGTTCTTTCTTCCAGATCTAAAGTCTCAGAAAGTAGGGCCCAGACTATTGATAGGAAGCACATTCCCAAATAGATACACAGCATAATGAGAAAATAGCCTTGATTTAGGAGTCATAAAACGTGATGCTAGTCCCAGTTTTGCCACTTACTAGTTGGGTGACCCAGAGCCAACACTTAAACTGAGCTTCATTGAGAGGAAAGACGTTGCCAGCCCATCCTGTTTCCTGTGAGCATGAATCAGGTAGTGGAGGGGATAGAGCTAAACGGGTGTAAAATGGTCTCATGAACGTTCGGAGACAAGGTCTAGTTAGGACAGTTCTAGGTGGACTGAAGACATGGGAAGTCCTAAGGAAGATGGTGGGGCTAGAGTGGGTAATTTGAAATTCCTTAATGTGTTTTTAATACATTGCTTTTCTTTAAGATGGGTGCCTAATGCAGGCCAATCCATGCACCGTGGGAGGCATGATCAATGCATGCGTTCTGGTTTCTATACCACCCTTCAGGGAGGGTGGCAGAAAGACAAACGCGGTTTATTTTCTCCAGCTCAGCGGCTCGTTTGCATAATATGCAAGAGGGAGAATGCGAAGGAAGGAAAATATTAAGTGGGGCAGAATATGCTAAAATAGGTCAAGGGAGAAAATGAAAGAGTATTATTCTCTTCAGAAAATGCTGTTAAAATCAGGCCTGCCACAGACCACAAGATCAGTATGGTAAGCTTTTCTTTTTCCAGCTACCAAAGACTTTAGCACGCAGGTACTTATACAATTTTAATGATTAGATAAGAACTGATTCAAGATGTGGGCTATGTAGGGCAAGATCTGTGTTGTATTGGGTTTGGTGGGAGAGAATGCTTATATCTTGAGCCAGGCCGAGTCCTTGACAAAAAAAAGAAAAAAAACACATAGGCAAACTGTGCCATCAGCCCCGTTTTCTAGAATTTTCTTCTTCATACCTTTTCACAGGTGCCTAATTCTTGTTTAAATAAATTTACACTAAGATGTTAATGATGACATGTTACCTCTCCTAGCAGTGCTTATTTTTTCTTTCTAAATTGCAAATCATTTTTTTTTCTTTTTTCTTTTTGCTATGATATTCATTAGTATTCTGAGGTGAGTGATACTTACCTGAAGGTCCTAAGGCCAGGCTGTCAGGTCCTGTGTTTGATGGGTATGTTGATTCTGCTGGCCTGAGAGTCCATCCTTGCTGATGCTGTAGACTCACCATTTGTACCCTTCAACACACTGGGTGTTCTCGCCTTCAAGCATAGAAGGAAAACCCTGTCTGCCTCTTACTGGATCCCAGAAGCGAATGTTAGGTTTCGGGGCTTCATAGTCAGCAGGCAATTCTGTATCAGGTCTGAATCTTCCCACTGGTTTTCCTTTGATTTGCCTGCACATCCCCCCGCCCCCCCTGCCCCCGCCACAACCCTAGGAAGCCTGGCAGCTGGGAAAAGTCCCAACTCAGTCTACATTTTAAATTAGAAGTTATAGGAAAGTTCAGTATAACACAATACACTAATAGTATTTCTTGCAAATGAGATGTGCAGGAAGTAATATATCCAATACCATCGCCCCTTGCTGAGTTTTCTTTTAGTCTTTGTTCCATTTCCCTGGAAATGAATGCAGGTGACATCACCATGATGTCCTCCTCATGAATCTAAAGACTCAGGACTAGAGTGGAGCTGGCTGAACCTTAAATCTTCCTAATGAGACTGGGGGGAGAGGACAGGGACCCTGCTGGGGCTTGAGATTGAGAATACATAGTTGAGGGTCCTAAAGGCCAGGTTCATAGAGAGCAGAAATTGCATCATCCTCTTGTAGAGCACAGGTTTACTATAGAATGGAATATACCTGGATGGGATCCTATGTTGCTCTGGGCATAGTTATAACCCAGTAACCAGATAGCTCATCTGGAACCATCTTAAGAGACCAGTGGTTTCCTCTAGAGGGATTTCTTCTTGCCCCTGCGATCATAAGCAGAAAGATGGTCCCTGCTGGAAGATGCATCTGTGACTTCACTTCTTAGAGGTGTGACCATCACTCACTGGCAAGACTTAGAGCCAAGGGGCAGTGGCTCTGTTGTCATTTAGAGGAGCCACATGCCATGTTGCTGTCCCAGGTGGAGGCCTTCAGCCCCTTTAATACTTTGGCTTTAAAATTTTTCACCCCCCCCCCCCCCCCCCCGCAAAGATACTTCTTTGTGCAAAAAGAGCTATGAGTCATCTTTAGAACTGGAAGAGAAAATTCACTTCTGCTCTAATTAAGCAATAATTATTCTTTCCTCTGAGGGAAGACTCAGGGAGATAAACAACTCCCAGATAAATAAGGCTTAGAGACTGTGGGCCAAGGCTTCTATTGATGCACAATATATTTCTCTTCCTCTCAAATAAAAAGATGATAGTCATTATTTTTTTAAATGATTCTTTTTTAATCATTTAAAATTGCTATTTTCCCCTCTATCCAAACACTAATGGTTTTTACGGCCTTGTTGTAACTCATGGGGAGGGAGATGGAAGAAGCAGCTGAGAAAACCTACTCACTCCTTGGGCAGCATCTCAAAGGCACAAAGCAGATTTGCCGTAGCTCACCTACCAAGCCTTCTTCAGTGCTCTGTCTGGATTTTATGTGGTGATCTGTGGTGGAAGACGAGGAATGTGGGTCTACTAAGGGTTAGATGGAGTGGAGGCAGGGTATTTGGAGAATTGCTATTTTAGGTAAATACCTCTGAAGCCAACTTTATGACCTGACATTGAATGTGGTGTGTAGGAGGGGCAAGGGGGCTGGACTGGGATAAGAAGGCCTGGGTTTTGTTACCTGTTAACTGTGTGTAAATTTCAGTGACCTTTAGTGGTGGTTTTCTTAAATGATATATATTCCACATGCAAACTGCTATAAAACATGTAGACTTCGGTCACTGGGCCTTGGGATTGGAAGCACTCTCTAAAGTAAATTTGGCCCCAAATATTTTCATACTTTCCAGTTGCCTTAAGTGGGAGACAGCAAACCCACTCTGAAATGTGTTCCTGAGGGAGTTTGGAATTGATACTCGAATATGGAAAATGAGAAGGGGGTCCTCCTGAAGTTGAAAACCGCTCTGGAGGTTTGTACGTTACATGCAGCTCTACCAGCTTGCAAGTGTGAGGTTGGAAAGGAGCTAGGTCATGCCCGGGTCCAAAGGAAGTAAACGGCTAAGTCCTTCCTTAGAGGGTAAGGTAGTAGGCGACCTGGAGAGTCCGTCAGTCCATGGCTTACTTGTTATCTGGACCTAACATTAGAACATCTACCTAATAGGTTATGGGAATGAAATGAGATAATCCAAGAGAAGTGCTTAGCATATTGTCTGACTCACAAAATATATTTGATAAATGGCTTATGGAGATCGCTATATTAATTTTAGAGGGGGAGTATATTGCTGACTTCATTGTATAATTTCAGACATTGAAAAAGCTGCTGATTAATAGTTCCCCTTGCAATATTTCTCTGTATTTTCCCTTAGCCTTACTCAAAACTTTCCCATTCCCAGAGAATTACGTATCATTTTACCTCCTGAGGTCCAGGTACTCAGCCTCTTTTGCTTACTAATGGACACCCAGCTCTTCAAACTAGGCCTATATTCACGTTATGTAAATGTGTGCTTAGTAACGATATGGAAGCTGATTCTTTTGGTCGAGTCTGAGTGGTGGTTAAGAAGTGCCTCATCCCCAGATAACTGTGAACTAATGCAGTGTCTTTATGTACATTTCTCCAATGCATGGAAAAGGATACAAAGTTTACAACAATGCTTGATACTATTACTTTTAAGACTTTTATTATTTATTTGAGAGAGAGAGAGAGCATGTGTGAGAGAGCACAAGCAGGGGGAGGGGTGGAAGGAGGGGGAGAGGGAGAAGCAGACTCCCCGCGTAGCAGGGAGCCAGACCTGGGGCTCGATCCCAGGACCCTCAGCCAAAGGCAGTTGCTTAACAGACTGTGCCACCCAGGCGCCCCAAGAGCTGAAAATTATTATCCAATAAATTCTGAAATGGGAACGAATTAAATCCGTTGATAATTGTTTGGGTTTATCTTTCAGCTCTGAAGTTTTGAATGTAAGGAATAATCAGGGAGAACTTCCTGTTTTTGAACCTGCGTAGAGTTTCATGTTGATCATTTTGAAAAAATACTTCTTTCCCAAGCAGATGTTTACCTGTCTGCACATCCAAATCATTCACCAGAAATCAGAGTAGTAGCTGAGCCTGGGGAGCTGGCCTTGTGCACTAGGAGTGCAAGGAGAATCACTGGAATAGTGTCAGATCAGACCAGGGGTACACCAGAAGAGTGGCTGGCTTGGGAAAGCAGTTCAGTCTAGGGAAATCCAAATCAAAACCTCAGTGAGATACCACCTCACACCAGTCAGAATGGCTAAAATTAGCAAGTCAGGAAACGACAGATGTTGGTGGGGATGCGGAGAAAGGGGAACCCTCCTACACTGTTGGTGGGAATGCAAGCTGGTGCAGCCACTCTGGAAAACACTCTGGAGGTTCCTTAAAAAGTTGAAAATAGAGCTACCCTATGACCCAGCAATTGCACTACTGGGTATTTACCCCAAAGATACAAATGTAGGGATCCGAAGGGGTACGTGCACCTTGATGTTTATAGCAGCAATGTCCACAATAGCCAAACTGTGGAAAGAGCCAAGATGTCCATCGACAGATAAATGGATAAAGAAGATGTGGTATATATATACAATGGAATATTATGCAGCCATCAAAAGGAATGAAATCTTGCCATTTGCAACGATGTGGATGGAACTGGAGGGTGTTATGCTGAGACAAAGACATGTATCCTGTGACCTCACTGGTATGAGGAATTCTTAATCTAAGTTCAGTCTAAAGACTAACAGCCCATCAGCACTTCCTTCCTTTCCTCTCTCTGTTCTCTCTGTATATTGGCTCCATTTTGTTTGTGTTTGTTTTTGTTTTGGCTGGAGACTGGCTTCTTCCACAGGCTGTTTGGGGTTCATGTCTTTCCAGCTGGTGATCAACAGTTGTGTGTTTGCCTGAAATCTTCCCAGTTTTAATGCTCAATGTCCTGCCTCCTGTCAAATCCCTCAATCCCAGCAAAACCCAGACGGTAGGTTGCCAGAGGGGACAGGAACTTTTTCCTTAGGCTGAGATTCAAAAAATAATTTGGTAGTAATTTGGTTTTGATTGGATCATTTGTCCACCTAGAGGACCGGTTAGGGAGTGAGATATTATGATCAAACCAGCTGAGATCAGGTGCCGCTGGAGGACACTGATCCCTGAGGCAAGGGGGGCAGGTCGGGTAACATGGCATTTTCCATTCTGACACTTGCTGGGGGACAAGTGCTAGGCAAACCTAATATTCACTACCAACTAGAGTTAGACTCCGTGCTATGCACTGCATCTAATTTAGTCATTAGTCCTATGTGGGGAATGCTCTCTTTGTCTCACTTTTACAGCTAGGAAGCTGAGACTTCAAGAGGCAATGAGACCCACAGGTGAAATAAAAAAAATGCCTTCACAGTTCATTTGTTGGCCTGATTACTTTTTTTTTTTAAAGACCCAGGTTCTGTTTTTTGTTTTGACTGTTGTCTCTGACGACTATATCCCATGTTCATCTTCTTCTCTTGAACTGACACTAATTTTTGTTTTTATTACTCCTGTGCTTTCTTGTATTAGGAACTAGTGTCTCCTCAAGGTTCTTCTATTCTAAGTTCTTGGAGGGCAGATGCTCCATGGCCCACCTCTGAACAATCCTGATTGCTGGTCAGTTTTACTTGACGTCATGACTGGATTTTTTTTTTAAACCTTAACCCAGGTTTTTTGTCTTTCGTTTTTTATATGTGTATTACAGTATTGTTGGAATTAGGCTGCTTTTAAATTTAAATTCTTTTATTTTTTTAAAAAAAGATTTTGTCAGAGCACATAAGCAGGGGGAGCGGCAGGCAGAGGTAGAAGCAGGCTCCCCCTGAGCAAGGAGCCTGATGCGGGGCTCGATCCCGGGACCCTGGGATCAGGACCTGAGCTGAAGGCAGCCGCTTAGCTGACTGAGCCACCCAGGTGCCCCTAAATTCTTTATTTTTAGCACTTCTTTTCTTTGTGGCAACCACCAAATATTTTCCTAAATGTGTACGATAATTGCAGAAAAATCCTAATAGGATCATTAAAACAGTACTACATACTCTGAAGTCAAGCAGGAGGCATGGTCCAAGCCAGGGATAGAGAGTACTACTTTAGGATGATATTTCAAGGCTACTTAGAAGCACTTATGTAAATAATAAATTTGAGGAAAGTTTTCATGCTAAGTGTAGAAATGATACCATTAAAGGAATATTTGTTGAAAAGTCATTTAGCAGAAAACTGATTTCCAAGCTGCTTAGAATATTTTTAGTGTCCTGTGAATTATTTTTAGATGACATTTTGTTTTTAAATTTAAAAAGCAACTGTTTTAAAATAGACTTGTGATATTTAAAAATGGATAAAAAATATAGTAAGGATTGTCAATTACAAGTTGTTATTTTGGGCCAGTTACTTCCCTTCTGTGGGGCTCAACTTTATTGTCTCCAAAGGGGCAGTGATGAAGTTGAGCTAAAGGATCCTAGGGTTGCATCTTCCCACCCTAGTAGTCTTTGGTTTTATTTCAGTTATATTTCTATGATTTCATTCTGTATTAGAAATTGATTGAAATCTTTATAAGAATATTAAGCCCTATTCACTGCAGGCAGAATGTTAAAGTTGGTTGGCAGTTTAGGCCTGAGTAAATGAAATTTTACTGATTTTTATCAAATGAATTACAGATGGTCATACCTATAATTAAATTAAAAAGTGATTGCAAATTCCCTATTCTCATCCTAAAACAGGCAAAATTGACAGGATCAAATTCTATGAATAAGGATGACTGGATGTATATTTAGATTCCATTGTTAATAGTTTGTGTCCGTAATTAAGGACTGTGGGAATAATTCTTAAAATATAAAACAATATTCCTTTATTCTGTCAAGAGACCTACACCCAAACACAAGGTGCTAACTGATCTCCTTAGTTTTTTTAAAAAATTTTTTAAAAACTTAAAAAAAATTTTTTTTGAAGATTTTATTTATTTATTTGACAGAGAGAGACACAGCGAGAGAGGGAACATAAGCAGGGGGAGTGGGAGAGGGAGAAGCAGGCTTCCTGTGGAGCAGGGAGCCCCATGCGGGGCTCAATCCCAGGACCCTGGGATCATGACCTGAGCCGAAGGCAGACGCTTAACGACTGAGCCACCTAGGCACCCCTGATCTCCTTAGTTTTGTTTCAACCCGGATCTTTCTATAACTGGCACTGGTTTAGTATGACCTATAAGAATTTGACTATTCCTGGGAAGGTAGCTCATGAAATTCAGCATCTTTTATGACATAGAATTTTAAGCCCTGCACAGAGCCTAGTGTAGTGCTAGGAGCATGGTACATACTTTATTGTAGTTGAATCAAAGTTCTTCTTTATCACAATATGTTAGGCCTGCCCCTGATACTTAGAGCATCAAGGTAAGATAAAAATGGAAGCTCATCGTCCATGTGTCTATATATTTAACAGTTGCCCACAAAGCTAGTGAATTCTAACACATTTTATTCTCCCTCTTTGGCTAATACATCTTCATAATTTAGAATGACTGGTTTAAGTTTAGCTCCTGATCTAAGGCCATACCCGTTCTCTTCCTACCCAGGGCTCTGTTCTACATGATGAGAGACCGCACACGGGCATGAATAGATGACCCAGTTCAAGCTTCATTTACAGTGTTGCACAACTTCCCCAGACTGAGGCTGTTCACACCTACGGGGTGGGGTTAGGACTGGGGTTATCCACATCTACGACTTGGTCCATCCTCGAGAGGGTAGGACAAAGAAGAGGCCCATACGAGGGATTTGGCAGGGGGATGCAGGCTCCAGCTAGACACATCCCCTAGGTTTCTGTGGAAACGGCTGGAGCAGCATCTCTGACTTGGTTCAGACTTGAACCCAAGGAACTCTATTAAACAAAGTCAGGGGTGCCTGGTGGCTCAGTTGATTAAGTGTCCAAGTCATGATTTTGGCCCAGGTTGTGATCTCGTGGTTTGTGAGATCGAGCCCCAGTGTGGAGCCCTGGCGTAGGGCTCCATGCTCAGCGGGGAGTCTGTTTTAGATTCTCTCCCTCTACCCTTCCCTCTGCTTGTACATTCTCTCTAAAATAAATGAATAAATCTTAAAAAAAAAAAAAAAAGGGGGTGGGGGGAGCCAAAAAGAAGTTTACTGGGAAGACCCAAGGGCAAAAATGTGCCGGGTATTGGGACCAAGGATAGGGCCTCACTTTTTTCTCTTGTTGCTCTGTCTGCTGCTTTAGTCTGTCTCCCCACAGACTGACTTTTTCAGCTTCTCTGGTTTACAGGGCAGGAAATGTGAGCACAGACTCTTCCTAACTGTGCATGTGTTAGTCTGGGCAACCAGATGCTTCTCTTTCTCATTCTAAAGTTCTTGGGCTCATCTTGGGTCAGGTTGCTTGTCCTCAACTAATCCAACTATAGATGGGGTAATTAGGGACTGTGATCCACAGAGAATTTCCTGGAAAATAGTGGAAGTTTTATAATAAAATTTAAAAGTACGAAAAACATGTTTCAATTGCAACTAGTAGCTAATTCTTAGAATATCTAACAGTCTTGTAAGATAATACAATAAGCATCGTTGGCTTTACACTTGGCTTTTGTATCACCATGAAGAAAGTCCTTTTTGTATAAATATTTGATAAAAACATGTACAACTCATTATCATCCTTGAAAGATGACAGGGATGCACACTGGGTATTCGGATCGTAGTAAGGGACAGGGGAGTTGGGGAAAGCTTCCTGCTTGGGTGACCCCTAAGCTGCTTTCTAAGGCTCAGTGAGTTTTTCAGACTGAAGAGGGGTTGGGGAGGTGCTGGTTGGAGGAGAGGTTCAGATCAAGCCCTGCTATGGGCAAAGGCACAGGAGGTACATGCAGGTGTATGTGGAGACAACTGCTAGGATGTCCATGTGACTGGAGTCCGAGGCAAAGGCAGGATGCACCAGGGTTTCTTTGTAATTCTATTTCTGGGGAGACATGAATTCCAAGTTGCAAATATCCATACATGATCAAACTTGTAACCCAACCACGTCATGCACGACAACCTCCTAAATGACCACTTCATTATATTTTCCAAAAAACATCTGACAGCATAATTTCTAACAATGCCCTCTGGTGTGGTTGAATAGGAACATTCACATATATTTGTATAGACCAAGTATCCTTATAGCCTCACATTTGAGCTTCATCAAGACCTTGTCATGCAGGTACGTTAGCCAATAGCTTCACTTTACAGATTAGAAAGCCTAAACTTAGAAATATTAAGTGATTTCCCAAGGACACATGATGTGGTAGAGCTGAGACTGGGTCCAGGTCTCCTGAGTACTGGTTAAACACTCTTGCCGCTTTCTCTGTAAGAAGAGTCAGCAAACTATCTGTAAAAGGCCAGTGGTACATATTTTAGGCTCTCTGGGCGGTAAGATCTCTGCCATGATTACTCACCTCAGTAATTACAGCATGAAAGCAGCCATAGATTATATGAAAGCAAATAGGTACGGCTGTGCTTCAGTTAAGCTTTCTTTTTTTTTTTTTTTTAAGATTTTATTTATTTGAGAGAGAGAGCATGACCTGGGGGTGGGGGGTAGCATAGGGAGAAGCAGACTGCCTCCTGAGCAGGGAGCCCAACATGGGGCTTGATCCCAGGACCTGACGCATGACCTGAGCCAAAGGGAGATGCTTAACTGACTGAGCCACCCAGGCTCCCCCAATTAAGCTTGCTATTTATTTATTTATCTATTTTTTTTATTATGTTCTGTTAGTCACTGTACAGTAATTCATTAGTTTTTGATGTAGTGCTCCATGATTCATTATTTGCATACAACACCCAGTGCTCATTACAATACGTCCTCCTCAATAATTAAGCTTTCCTTACAAAGCAGGTGGTCGTCTGGATTTGGCCCATGGTTGTAGTTTGCCAACTCTTCCTCTATAACATTCTACAGAATTGTTCTTTAATAAATACAGGAGAATTTCAGGTATATGAATCCAGTACTAGAGTGTATTGATTCCAGTGTCTACTATCAGGATAGTACCTACTTAATTGGCATGAGAATCTCACCTTTGTTCCTTCCTTGGTAAGGTCACTAACATTTACAAGGGACAGGATTTTTCTCCCATCAGTTTCTGAGTCCATTCAGACTGAAGCCATCTCCTCTTCTCTCAGTGTCCTCACGATCACTTTGCTGTCCCTTAGCGCTCCATTCACCTTGCTGCTGACCACTGCTTGGAAATGAGGTTTCCATTCTCCCTATGGCTGTTGCCCTATTGGCTTCCATGGGAAGAATAGGGAACATTAGCCTCAGTCCTGAGAGCACCCTTGGCCCAAGACTATGTTGAGTGACAGATATTGCTAAAAGTTTAGGAGGAGCCAGAAGAAATGGCAACATAGAGAAATATTCCGAGAGAACAAACGAATTGCACAGGCCATTCCTCATAGGGGCCATGTTGGCACATCCCTGTTCTTCTCGCCTTCCCTGTCATGTCTTCCCTCTTTGCTTCTAGAATAGACCTCTCTTCTGTCCTTTGTAATATGAACCTCTCATACAGAGAAATCCTAGCTATCCTTTGGAAAACCATGCAGAAGGGCTGTTCTCCAAATCAGGCCTTATCTACTTCCTGCCTCCAGGACCAGCTGCCCAGAACACATGGCAGAGCCTGTGTTCACATCTGGGCACATTCATGGCTTCTTTCCCCCTGCCGTCAGCATCTAACCAGTCACTAGATTCTCTTGTGTATCACTCAGGAATGTCTCTGGGACCTGCTGACGCTGTCTCTTTTCAGTTCTCATGGACCTTCTCCCAACACTGTTTCCCCCATCAGTCTCCCTGCCTGGATTCTTTCATGATGCTGGTCTTCCATCACCCCACAACCTGGGTCCTAGTTCTTAGAAGCAAAGTGTAGTTCTTTAAATCACATCCCTGTGCAAAAGTCTATTTATAGCTCTTCATAGGATAAAATAGAAATTCCTTAGCTTCACTCAAGGCTTTTTCTAAAATTGGTTCCATCCTTCCCTCCTTTTATCTCCCACCAGTAACTGAAATGGTGGGAGATAAAAATCTCCCCTGGATGGGGAGCTCTCTCCTCTACCTCATGTCTTTGAAAACACTGTTGCTCTGCTGAAAACAAGGATCTGTTTTCTTCCTCTCTACAACTAAAGTGTAACATATGCTGTTTAGTGAGCGTGGGCTTGGATAGGATGGTGATGTTGGGGGAGGCGTTCATGCCATCCCTTCCAAACACCACCAGAAACACCCCCAATACACACATGCACACACACACCAGACTGGCCTAGAATATGTTAACCACATCATGTGATAAGTAGAAGGGAAAATGTCTTATATATGTAATTTATACAGATCAACTATTAACTATCCTTACCTTCATGAGATGATTCCTTAACTCTATTTTAATTACCTAGAAAGAGTTGCCTATTAGGAAAATATTTTCTGGTTACTCAGTCTGTGATGTTGGTCACAATATAGGGTTGTGTTGGCCTGGCAATTTCCCCTTCTCTTTCCTCCTATATTACTCTTTCTTCCCTCCTTCCTCCTCTTCCTCCCTTTATTCCATCACTTCTCAGTTTCTCCCAGATGTACAGCATTGTTAGGTGGGGTTGTGGAGTCTTCTAAAAAAAGATGTCCTGAATCAAAGATTGATACACTGTGCCTGAGGCACTCATATGCACAAAGATAATGAAAGAATGAAAAAAGCTGCTATATATGTGACAGAATAAGGCTTACAGAGGTTCAAGAGACCATACTTCTGAGGAGGGATCTTGGAAGATGTGAGCTTGAAACCTTTCTGTCAGTGGAAAGGAAAGAAGGGTAACCATTCCAGGGCAGGTGCACTGCATATGAAGTGGGTTAGTAACTCGGGGTGGATTTGGGAGATAAGTCCTTTTGGATACAGATGTAAGTTTGAATCCATTTGGAACTTGTGTTCTAAAAAGTAGACCCGTGGTGTTCAATTTCTCTGTATATCAACAAATCAAGAGAGACTGATTTTTTTTTTTAAATTGTAGCTCATTCCTTGATTCAAAAGTAATGAACAGTTTTTTTCTTTTGTGTTAATTTGTTCATTAGGCCATCTTGATTGAGTGCCCACATTTACCAAATGCTGTGGCAGACTCTGTCCACTGAATATCATGCATCGTACTTAAGTATTAATGAATTGTATGAGTGACTGTAGGTCAAATCTCTAAACCAGTATTTTACTCTATTTTCACCTTTTGATAGCCTCCTAAATGACTTTTCCATTCCATTACTGAGCTTACCACTAAATTGACAAAGGATAAGGAAAGGAAAAGTCAAAACTTGGTTTTACTATGTTAGTCCTACTTACTGATTTTATATGTGAACTTACGTAACATTTATTTCAGCCATTCAGGATAATGGTTGTTACAGTGTCACAACAGAGAACAAAAGTGAACTAGCCTATTGAATTCTCCCTAGAGTTTTGTACGAGGCACATAGTCCTCTCCTAACTGAACTGTATTAGTGGATCATTCCTCACACATACCCTAGCAACATTCAAAATAATAACTGCCCAGTTGTCCTCGTCTGGGGACTGTGCAGTTTTCCCTGTGTTCAGACACAATTTCAAGGTCATTGTCAAATATCCAATTGGCTATATACTGCTCAAAATGATTCAATCACATTTTCCTAATTAAAAGAAAAAGGCAAAATAATCTGGAAGTAATCATGTGTTCCACCAAATAGTATGTGAGGGAGATTGCAATGGAATATTTCAATTATTATCTGTGCTGAGGAGGTTTGATCCAAGGTTAATCATCCTCTGCTTAGCTTCATCCTTCCATGTGACTAAGTGCTTGCCTAGTGCCTGGAGAGACTGGGGACAGATGAGACTGGGTGATTGACTGCAGTTTTTCTCTTGTTACTTTTTTTTCATTTATTTAGGGAATGGCACCTGGTACTTTAAATGGCATCTTTAATCAGTGACTCAAAATGCTTTTCAAATAGCTGCATTATCCTTATTTTATAGACAGAGGGAGAGAGAGCGTTAGTTTAGTGACTTGGCCAAGGTCATAGAAATGGCAAAAGAGATGGAAACAGTCCTGAGAGCTCCCTAGCTCCCCACACAACATCAAATCGTTTGTATCCCATGCAATGGCCATGAGTCACAGGACTGGTTTGCTGCTAGTTAACCATGTGAATTAGAGCACTGTACTGGTACTTGGTGGCTTTCTTTTTTCTTATTTTGAAAGCCAGCTGGGAACCAGGTTCTCTCTTATATTCATGGTAGCAGTAAATTTTTCTTTTTAAAAAATATTTATTTTAGTTGGGGGAAGGGGAGAGTCAGAGGGAGAGAATTTCAAGCTCAAGCAGACACCATGCTGAGCATGGAGCCCACCTGGGCTGATCCCATGACCCATGAGATGTTGACCTGAGCTGAAACCAAGAGTTGGACACTTAACTGATTGAGCCACCCAGGTGTCCCAGTAACAATAAATTTCTATGTCACAGCTTCAGAAATGTCAAACTCCTCACTTCTGAAATAATAATTTGGGCAGAATAGAGTTTTAATGTAAATGGCAATTTGAATAAAAAAAACTTGTTTTGAGCCTTTGATATCAACTAGTTAGATGCAAGGGAATGTGTTGAGTAAAGTGGTCTTCTAGAAGGTCTGGTTGGTGGCCTATTGATCGTACATCTGTATCCATTTGGCACATTTTTACCAAATCTCAACTATTCAAAGCTCTGTGCTAGGAAGTTCAGGAATACAGAAATTTAATGAAATGGAATCCCTGCTTCCTTGGCAACGACAAGCAGTAGCAGAGGACTGGAAATAAACCACTCAGAAGAACCCAAGGAGGGATTAAATAACAGTGATATAAGGTAAAACTAGAGGGTGGGGCAATGCCCAGGTGAAGAGCCTGGAATTTTGGGGTTTGAAACTTGGGTTTGAGTTCTGACTCTACTGTTTATTTGTGCGATGCATAGCAGCTCATACAGATTCCCTAAACCCTGCTTTTGTCATCTGTAAAATAATACCTACTTTATGCAATTAAATGTGATATAGGTGAAGAATTTTATACTAGATATATTTATGAATGAAAGGTATTAAGGCCCAAGATTGGGGAAAAATCTAGGAAGGATGGCTTTTGAATTCAGCACATTAAAAAAAACAATGAGCAAAAGCCTAGAGACCTTCAGGAATCTGGAGCATGGTTGATAAAGTTGACCCTGGGAGCAAATAAAGTCAGAAAGCTGAGCAGGGGTCAGCGTGGATGGCATTCACCATTGTACTGAGGAGTTGGCATTATCTTCTAGTTGGTGAGGCTGCATGAATTTAAAATTATTCGTAGTTCTTTTCAAATATTCTATAATTGTGATCTTTAACTCAGATTGACCTCTTCTTGACAACAAAAACCCTGTGACATTATATATGGCATGACTATAAAGTAGTAAGATTAATCTTTCTGTGGAGCCTGAGGCTGCACTGATAATTTGAAAGTTAGATGAAAAGAAACGGTTATATTTGTGTAGATACTTTATATAAGGTCTCCATTTTAGTAGTTTGCTTGTTTCTTGTATTTTCCTAGGCTTGTTAAGACCAATTCATGGTGGGGAATTTGTTTTGTTTTTGTTTCTGTTCCCCCCCCCCATCTTTGCCCTATGTAAAGTGAAAAACGACGCATGTATTTTTAGAGTGCTTTTGGTAAAAAAAAAAAAACACAAAAAACTTTTGACAGGGTATTCAAACATTTTTTTTTCATAAATTCCCATTAGATTAAAAATCTATCTAGGAACTCTCATGCCTGACTGGTAGACACATACAATGGTGTAGCCACTTTGGAAAACAGTTCGGTAGTTGTTTAAAATGTTAAGCACAGATTTATTATATGATCCAGCAATTCCACTCCTATGTATCTACCCAAGAGAAATGAAAACATGTGTCCACAGAAAGATCTGTTTATGAATGCTCATGGCAGCATTATCCGTAATAGCCCAAAGAAGGAAACAATTTGAATGTCCATTAACTGGCGAGTGTGCACATAAACACGGTGTATCCATACAAGGGAATATTATTCGCCAATTAGAGAGTAACCAACACGTGCTACAGTGTGGATGAACCTCAAGAACATTAAGCTAAGTGGGAAAAGACACAGAAGACCACATATTGTATGATTCCATGCATAGGAAATGTTCCAGAGAAGGTGAATTTCAGGAGATGAAAATTAAATATGTTGTTGTTGTCTGGGGCCAGGGGATGAATATGTGACGGCAAATGGTTGATGAGATTTCTTTTTGGGAATGGTGAAAATATTCTGAAACTAGATTGTGATAGTTGGCCAACTCCTTATGCTTACTAAAAATCATTGAGTACACTTAAAATGGTTAACTGGTGTATAAATTTTACTTCAATAAAATGGGTAAAAAGCTGACTGGAAAATGTTTGAGACAAAATACAAAGGAACATTAAAATTGAGAGCATATGTATAGTGCAGACCATAATTTAATACTTAAGAGATTAGAAAAGAAAAAGATGGCACTTTTGACTGGGTTTTAAAGCACTCTTTGTGGAAAAAGTAGGTTTCTCAAGTGAATGGGAGAGTTTGTGTTTGAGTTGAGTGTTGAAAGAGCAGTATGATTTATTCAAGATCCTCTAATAATTTGACCCAAACTAAACTCCCTAAATGCATATTTATTTCCTTTAGGGCACTTGAGTTTTGATGAGGATTCCCTAGTCACTGTTAAACAAAATTTGATAAGCATCACCCTATCCCAGAATATTTTCCTTTTAGAAATCCCTTCCTAGTAAGAATGGTAGCTTATTTTTTTGTATGCCTCAGCAGGTACTTAGCACAGGACATGGCTTAGTTAGGGCCCAATAAAAATAGCCTTTGGCTGCTTAACTGAGCAATTGACAGCATGCTGGCGGGGGGTGGGGGGACGGTAAGCAAGGGCTTCGTGATGGAGGTAGTGGGGGTGGGGAGCAGCCTGGTGCTTAAGAGAGGCTGGATAATTAATGGGGCTCCATTAGGAGGCCCTTGAGAGCTGAGTATGGAAGTTTGGCAATTGATCTGGAAGTTGGGGAGCAAAAGAGTGGCTGAGGCTGGGGATTTCGAGGGTTAGTTTAGTAGGGGAGAGCCTGGCGGCAATCAACACAAGATCAATTTTTTTTCTTCACGTATTTAAAGCTCAGTTCACCTTTATTGAGCATATGGTGATTGTTGGCCTTTAACTTCTGCTTTCTGGAAATAATTTGATTCTTCGCAGTTCTCCTTTTGCATTAACTTGAGGAGGCTGAGTTCTGTTGAAAAGTTCCTCTAGAGCATACTTTGAAGTAAAGCAACTATTGTTTTTTTTTCCTATGAACTTCACTCCTATTCTATCATGGGTTTGAGAGGCAGCAATAAAAAAATTCCTTTAAAAATACTGACCCAGACTAGATACTGCTTTTTATTTTTGTAGTAAGAGAGGCTCAAATTTGAAAACCCCTTTGTTGCTACAACACTTACTCACATGTGAGACCTTAAATATGTGTGCAATATTTTGGTTCTGGCTGGTTAAATGGGCAGGTGTCTCAGCGTAGAAGCAACCCACAGAACCCAGCTTTTAAGATCAGTGTTGTAATTCCGTGCTTTTCAGTCTGACCTGTAACACATCCTACATTCCCCAAATCAATGCTCTGAGCTCCCCAGAGTCCAAGGACTGGCATGGAGTGTGATCTTGATGTCAGTATCAATAATCATAGCATATAAGCTCACATCCAGGTGTACATTTTCCTCCATTCTCCATATGAAATGGTGAGTTCAATACTCTTCTATTTCAAAGGGAATTGAAGTTTGTGGAACAAAAGGGCTATTAATGCTACACAAATCACACTGATGTTGCAGTGGATGGCTCCCACAACTCCAGCTGGAGCTCATAAAAATTCGGAAGACTTGTGCTCCCTAAGACCAAAAGGTGGGAAGATGCACATTGACCTTTCAAAGTAAGAAAAAAAATGCTTCAAAACAAGGATGTGAAACAGCCTCCGTACACCTACTCGCCATCGTTCACTGAAAACGGAATTTGAGATGGACTCAGCCTTTTGCAGAATTGCATTTGATTAAAATTCACAGCAATGACAAACATGTGAGCAGACTTCTGAAGAGTGAAGGCACCTGTGTTGGTTGAAATTGGTTGCGGATGATTCACACTGATAGATTTGTTCAGATAGGTTGACCATAACTTTCTTAGCTAGTTAAGTTGGGCAAAGCCACAGAAATCCAGGTCAGTTTGTCAAAATGAAGTATCCTACAAAAGAATTTCAGATAGATCAGTTTGACCCCACAGTAGAATAGTTCTTGAAACAATCAAGTACCACTCACCCACCCTATTGGTTTCATCAAAGAAAAATCTAGTAGTTTAGAATCACGACAGAAGACCAGTGTCATTGTAAAAATGTTACCTGCTTATGGTGCCAAACAAATAGAAAATCGGGTGTATGCCTGTGCATCAAAAGCAATGATTTTGGGGGTGAATTTTGGGGGTGTAGACCTCAAGTGCAAAAATAACCTCCAGGGAAATTAAGTCCATGTTACCAGATTTCATATTAGATTTTACCTTCAGGGGATCTTGTGTACCTAGATATCACAAGATGTCACTGGAGGATTGAACAGGGAAGGCTCACTAAACTGAGCTCAGGAAGGGAAGAATTGATTGTGGAGACAAATGACCTGTGATGTTTGGTGGTCAGATTCAGGGGCAGTGTGTGGTTCTAGAAAGGGCGGGGCTGCATGAACCAAACATCAAGCAGCTGGGAAGACACACAAGAGAGCGGCCGTATAGATTGATCACATACTTTGGAAAATGTGTGAACTGGGTAGAACCTCAACCTTGACAGACATTCGTCACAAATAATTCATCAATATTTATCCAGTTCATCTAATAATTTGAATAATTCATCCCTTCATAAGCTTTGTCTTGTAATATTTCTATATGAATAAAAATAGTTCCAGGAGTGGTATAACTAGAAAACTCCAAGGGACTGAAGATATAACCTAGTCCAGTGTTCACTTTACAGAAGAGGACACTGAGGCCCAGAGAGGTCCAGTGGCTACTTGATAGAAATTTTGGTGTGATTGTGGTATTAGAACTCACTTTTGGGCTCTTCAGCTATCTTGAATTCACTGCATATTCACAAACCTTCAGGTAACTTGATTTCAAAAGTCTTTCCTGTGTGGCTGGGTTCTGATTCCAGGATCGTCTCTTGAGACCCATACAGGTTTTTGAATCATGTTTCTAATGCTGAAAACAAACACTATCATTTGGGGGAAAAATAGAAACAAGAGCTTTGCAGAGGGGTTCGCTATTGGGTTCGGTTGTAAAGCATACTTAACTCTGAATGTTAGCTCCTTACTTTAGAACTTCCTTATAAAAGATCTAAGGACTTAATGGTTGCTTTTTTTCCTTTTAATTCTTTATCCTGGGAAGGAAAGAATATTGCTACAAAATGAGTATGGAATGATGAGAAAAATGTAGTTTTTCTCCTATAGTCACGATGAACCTCTGGTCACTCACTGAGTAATAAAAACAAAAATTAATATTGACTGCTTACCCTGTGCCACACACTGTTCAAAACACCATATTTGAATTAACTTCTGTTATCCTTACTACAACACTACCAGAGGTTGAATGATTTTCTCAAATCTCAAGGGTCACATCCAGAATATCATCTCCAGCATTTTGCTTTCAGAATCCAAGGTAGTGCTTGCTGAACAATACAGACTCTTTATAGAAGATGGCCTATTTCCCTGTACTTTCCTCTTGGGTGCTTATTATTAGAATTGCCACCCACCCTCAATGCTGAAAAATACTTATGTGACCTGGATCTCTAATGCTTCAGTATGCATTACTTTAATTGCTGTCCTCTGATGTAAGGAGACATTCAGGAAAAGGAGGTCCTAGAGTTAGAGGGTCGATTAAGATAGGGTGATTAAAAAAAAAACTAGGGCTTCTCAAGATGATCACAGTGTCAAAATTTTCTTATGGCCAGGGGCACTGCTATTTTGTGACAAAGCAGCAGATTATAGTGGGAAGTCTTGCCTAAGTGGCTGGAGACTCAGCCCTGCCGCTTCTATGCTGTGTTAACTTGGGCAAATTACCTTCCTTCTGAAGACCTTGGGTTTACCCGTGTGATCATCTTTGTTTTCTTCTTGCTCTGTTTTGGATTTTTAATTTATTTTTTTTAAAAGATTTATTCATTTTAGAGTGAGCTCTGGGGAGGGGCAGAGGAAGAGGGAGAATCCGGAAGCAGGCTCCATCCTGAGCATGGGGCTTGATCCCAGGACCCTGAGATCATGAGCTAAAACAAGAGTCTGCCCCTCAACCGACTGCGACACCCAGGCACCCCTGTCTCGGATTTTAAAGGTCGTTTCTCCCTCAAGGACCAGTGTTCTAGGAAAGTAGAATAGTTAGCCATCTGCAGATGACAATATGGGCAGGCTTGGACTCTCCCCTGCATGCTCCCAGTGAGCTCTGGTCTTGTTTTTATGTTGAGTCATTTCTGAGTGACAAAGCAGGCAAACTGCCTCTAAGGCAGCTCATTCTAGGCAGGGAATCGTTAGAGCCTGGCGTTAATTCTACGTATTCGCTGAATTCCGCTCTAAGTCATGTGAGATTGGGTTCCTCTTTGGCCTATTTGGGTAGGGAAGGTGTGGCAAGTGGAGAGAAGAGGCTACAGAGAATTAGAGCTGTTCCCAGGGCTCTGCACAGCCAGGATTGAGGACCTTGGGTTCCCACTTGTGCACCTCTCTTTTTTAAAAAAGGCGGGGGGAGCTACTCCTGAGGCTGAATGCAGAGGTTCTCCATGGGGTAAAAGCATCATCAGCTTGGAAACTCACCCCCAGGCCTCATCACCAAAGACAAAAACCGTTCCCACTTCCGTACCTTGCGTGCTGTGCAGGCAGGTACTCCCTCCCTCCCTTCTCCCTATTAATGTTTATGCATTTTTTACTGTCAGATGTCAGAACTGCGGAGTAGATGGAGGATGGAGAGGTGGGCTTGATTGGGGAATTACCTGAAGACTGGGAGAAGAGGGGGAAAGAAGTAGGAATCAGGAACACAGAGATCATCGACCAAAACACCCTTCTTTCGGTCATAGGAGTGTCCCTCTCCTATTTTCTAAGAAGGATATAGTGCAGAGGAAGCCACAAAAGTGTATTATTTTCAGTGTGTTAAGGATAAATCACCTGGTTGTGCTGAAAGTCCCCTTCCAATGAGGTTGATCTGTGTGTTTCACTGGAGAGCTGTACAGAGAGAAAAAGCACAAAACCTCAGTTTTCCAGTCAATAGACTAAGAGAAATTCTCCATTTCTTTCTCCTCAGTCTCTGTCATTCGATTCTTCTGGCGTGGATACTTAGGACATGGAATAAGCTCAGTTGATGTTGGTTAGGTGGACCTGTAATTCTCAACATTGAGAATTTCAAGAAGGGGGTCGGGCAAAAACAACCTGAATATGAGAGTACCATGCAAAAAGCCTCCCCTCCCAACTCCTCTACACACATACATAACACACTGGAAAGTCCACCAAAATTTCATGTTCTAGTGCGCAATTTGGTCAAAGAAATGGAGTGATTGGCTATGAATTTCAACCTGTTCATAGAATTCCCGGACTTGACGCTGCCTTCCGCAGGCGCCGCTGTTTGAAGGTGACGGAGGTGGAAATTTCCATGCATGTGGGGCCCCTGGCCAGCAGATGGCGATGTTTCTTAGTTTTACACTAAGGTGTCGGGCCGGAGGCCGTTAGAGATGCAGGGCGTGTTTATCAGAGGGCTGTTAAATCAGCTCAAAATCTGTAAAGGCACGGTAGATCAGCTCTTATTTATTTATTTTTACTTAGAGTTGATGAGTTCAGTAAAATTCCATAATGGGCAAATGAACACTGTGTGTGTGTGCTGGGAATGGGAGCAGAGGAAGACCTGAATCTGAGATGGTTGGGTAGGTTGGTTTTATCTCCGGCAGTTGCTTCTTAAAATGAGATTCCTCTTGACGTGCCTTCTGGCAGCCTGGATGTAGTCAGTGTGGGACCAGAGGGCACACGGACAGCAGCTTTGTTCATTTCCTTTTACATTTCTTTAGAAGTGGGCTCCTCCTCCAGCCTCAGCCACTTTGGCCCCAGCTCCTGGGGCAAAGACAGAATCTACGTGGGGCTGGGTCAGGGAACCAGAGCAGGGTGGGCCAGGTTAACGGATGGGAAGGGAGATGGAAGGAGAGCTCCCTGGTAGCCTCTCCAGGGCTGCATCCTCAGCTACCCAGAACTGGACACGGACGCACTGCTCCGATGCATTTTAAGCAGAGTGAGAGAAATGTGGGGAGTAAATTGGTTTTAAAACAATACGGCTTGTTTTGTGTGCTGTCTCATTAAGGGAAGTGGTACCACCTGGGAGCCAGGACATTGGGGTTTTTAAGCCTGAAGGTGCCACTGTTCTATGTGATAATGAACTTGTTCATGTGTAGTATGAGCCCTTGGAAGAATACCCCCCCAATACTTGTTTTTTTTTTTTAAAGATTTTATTTATTTATTTGACAGAGAGATAGAGAACACAAGTAGGCAGAGGGAGAGGCAGAAGCAGGCTCCCTGCAGAACGGGGAGCCCGATGCGGGACTTGATCCCAGGACCCTGGGATCATGACCTGAGCCAAAGGCAGCCGCTCAACGACTGAGCCACCCAGGCACCCTTAAATTATGTTCTTATGAACTAGAAATCCTGGCTGCACAGGGGTATTTTTAGATGGCAGGGCATCACTCTTGTCCAATTAAATCCGTGTCTAGGGGTACGGTCTCAGCATGTATCTTTTTACTAGCTGCCCAGGTGATTCTAATGTGCAGCCAGGATTGAGAACCATTGATCTAATAGGAGTTCCCAAAGGGGATGCCTAGAACCAGCAGTGTCAGCCTGTCTTGTGAACTTGCTAGAAATGCAAATTCAGTCCTCTCCATCAGAATCAAAGTTCAAGGGTGGGCCCAGAGATGGGAGTTTCAACAAGCCCTCCAAAGGATTGTGATATACCCACGGTTGCAATTGAGAGAATGAAGCTTCCCCACAATTTTTCCTGGTAGGTGGAGCCAGTGACGACCAGTGGCAATGGGCTGAGAACACAGGTGTTATATACCCTTTCCTGGCTTAAGGGTTTTTTTGTTGTTTTGTTTTCTTCCTGGCTTAAGCTTTTAATTGCTGGCACTTGACCTTTTATTTTCTCAACCACATAGGCCTGTATTCTAATATAGGAATGAAATACATTGGCCTCTCTAGCTTATATCCCTGAGTTTGCTACATGGAAGTCTTGTGAATGAGATAAACAACTTTGTTAGAATTAAATAACTGAAATTTTGTGGCTGTTTCTGCCTTAGTCTTACACTTTTCTGATAGATGTATAACTATTAATGGAATAGTTCCAATTCTTTGGCTGGATTGGTGCTGATAAAGAAGCTAAAGAAAAAAATCAGCCTTATATTCTGAGGTTTCCAAATATCTATATTTGGTGTTACAGTGTCCAAATATTGGGGGCCAGGTTTGCATCCTTTAAAATTCTTAGTAAAGGTCTGAATTGCCATGGTGATACTAGGAACTTGGTGTACTTCGTTCATTGTAAGAGCCTAAATCGGGGAGGGCGTTCTCCTTCCTTTAGACTCTTTCCAAGCAGACTGCTTCTCTCAATGACAGAAACTGCACGAATATGTGTTTTCTGAGGCAAGTGTCTTTGGGGTTGGTCTCTGTATTAGTCTGCTTGGGCTGTCATAACAAAATACCAAAGACTGGGTAGCTTAAACAAGAGAATCTATTTACTTCTAGTTCTGGAGGCTAGAAGTCCCAAGATCAAGATGCCTGCATGGCTGGTTTCTCCTGGGGCCTTTTTCCTCGGCTCGCAGATGTCCACCATCTCAGTGTGTTTTCAAATGGCCTTTTCTCTGTGTGCGTGCTCCTGGTTTCTCTTCCTCTTTATAAGTGGATGTCAGTCCTTCGGGATTAGGACCCCACCCTAGGACCTCATTTTAACCTTAATTATTTCCTTAAAGGCCCTATCTTAGGGCTTCAGTACATGAATTTTGGTGGCATACAATTCAGTTTGTAACAAACTTCTCAATTGCTTATTCTTTCATATATTTATAGCCATTGCTGTATCATTACCTGCTTTACAGGTCTGGTTACCTCTAATGCCCGCCTTATTTTTGCTAATAGAAATTTTCCCAGGTCTCTGTTTTATAATTTATATTTATATAATATAATTTATAATTAAACATCTTTAATATTGTTATAACCAATGTTTATTGAAACATCCCTATGTTTTTAGGGTTTGAGATCAGTTGACTATATATTTAGGCATCCTGCATCTGACTCCCATTAGCTTGCTCATCTTCTCTGCCTTCTGTATATTACCTTTTTATACTTTTGTGATCTGGAAATACTGTGCTGGGCAAAGAAATGTGCCTTTGATCCTCTATATTTTGCTCATTCCTGTCTTTATCCATTTACTGAAGTTACAGTATTCTCCTTTTGCTTAAGATATGGCCTTCAGTATCTTTGTTTATACACAATAAATGGTCATCTTCCATTCCTCTAGGGATTTCCGGGACTAAGCCCATCATTAAACTTCGAGAGCTCAACAAAAGCTGCTGTTATGTTTGTATGAGTGTTTCCCTTTGGGGTTGGTGTTGAAGATCTCCCAAGAGTCGATCTGATTGGGTCATTAAGATGAATGAAATAACCATATTGACTGTTTAGTGGCCTGGTTATTTCAGTCATCTTAATGAGAGAATTAGATAGACCCTAAGGCACTCCGAATCCTCATTTGATGATTGACCTAGAAACAATCAATCTGACCATGTTGCTCTCCAAATCCTCTGCTCCGTTCAATCAGTCTCAGTCCCTACAACCCTTCTACTAAACATGAGCTCTCCAGCCCTCTCTTTGTCAGCTGTGGAGCAGTGGGGGCAGCAAATTCTGACCCTGTACTTCTGTAGCTACACATTCCACTTTGCTGAGCATGAATTTCCTAACAATTATCTACTTAAAAAAATGACCACTTGTGATATTTGTAAACCAGAGGTCTCCTACAACTCTGAGGCTGTTTCTTCCTGCCTTTGTTCAAGCTGCATCGCCCATTTACAGTAGCCTCCCCTATTTTCTGTGTGTCCATGTTTTCCCCTTCAACCGGCCAGCTTCAGTTCTGGCTCCTTGATGACTACTGTATGTTGTGTTTTCTGACTGTGTCTCACCCTTATTGTCTCTCTGGTATGTGGATTTGGAGAATGGTAGACCTGGGAAGGACTTGGTATCTGCTTCATGTCTGTCCTCACTTTCCCTTTTTCTAAAGAAAACCAGTGACTTATACAGAGACACAGATCAGACAGGCTCAAACAGTGAGATGTTCTTCGGACCCAGGAATTAGGTACTGGCTGCAGCCTTTTCCAGAAAATCTCACTGGGTATATGGAGGGAGCGAGGTGACAGGTTTCCCTGAAGCCATGAACTCTGCCAGTGCTGCCGAAGATTGTTGCTGGTGTTAGTTTAATGGAGGAGAGGGAGTAAACCAGGACCTTCTCTTTACTTCCACAGCTTCATGAACCAAGTGAGAATGAGACATGGGAGTCAGATAGAAGGATATTATTGGGACAGCTCATTTGAAGAATGCGGTACAGACTTAATGGTCCAAGCGGCCTGTCTTTAACAGCTTCCCTCGTGTTGAGGTCCTGGTAGGACTCCTCCACCCCCAAAACACACAATTGGTCTCTGTAAAGGGAGAGTATGGGTGTGCAAAGCAAAAGCTCTTCTGCAGGATCCCTCCTTTCTCCCTGTGAGTCCTGCCAGTGGGGACAGTAAGAGAAGGACCTCCCAACCGTCTGCTAGAAGGCCGACTTGGGCAATTGCCCTGGCGAATTCGCCCAGTAAAGGGCAGAAGTAAAACAGACACCTGTCCAGCCTATGTGCTGGCTCGCGGGAGAGCCCAGGAGATACCGAGCCGGCTCCACTCCGTTCCTCCTCCTTAACCTCCCTGGCCACACAAGTCACGCCTCCACCCCTTGGCAAGGAGTCGCTGAGATGCGATTCTCTTTATAATATTTCTGAAGGTGTGGGAGTTGCTCCCTTAGAGGCTAAGAGATACACTGTGGGGAGGGGCAGTGGAGCATGGTTCTCTCTGCTGTACTGTGTGGAAGTCAGCCTGCTGGGCCTGTTGGCTTCTTGATCTGCTCATGACTTTGCAGCCTCCTGGTGCCAGGCATCCATGAGGGCCAAGAAACAAATGGTGCATCTTCTACAGATGTCTGACAATACTCTGGCTGGACCCAGAATTGAGACTTAGATGTTAATCTGTCTCTTCATTTGATGCTGAGTAATTAACAAAAGGTTTTAGTAATTTTTTTTCCAGGGTATTAGAAGGAAAACACTATTTCCTGAAAGACACAGACTGATCAGTTGCCTGCTTATAATCTAATTAACTTCTGTGGAAGGACCAGTTGGAAAGGTCACTGGGGATTCTGGGCCCTGGGAACTCCGTTCTTTACCTAATCAGGTCCTAGCTCTTGGGTACCAGAGTCCTTGTTGTGTAAAATCGTAGCTTATATTGCAAAACCAACCTTTCCACCTGATGTCCTCTCTGGGGTATGGTATCTGCTTCATGTCTGTCCTCACTCCCTTTTTCAGAAGAAAACCAGAGACTTGCACGGGGACACGGATCAGACAGGCTCAAACAAACGTTCTTTGGACCCAGGGATTAGGTACTGGCTGCTATTTGCAGTTTTATGTGTAAATGTCACAGAATGAGAGCCACAGGAAACCCAGCTCATCCCAGTAGTTATGTATTGGTCTAGTCACTTGCAGAGGATTTTGGGTCTTTGGTACTGAAGGCTGTGAGTAAGATATCTATGAACTAAGAGCCACTATTCTTGTCCGTGTATGTTTTTTGGATACCAGGACCAACACCTTGGGGTATTAGCCAGTCAGATTAAGCCTAGGGAGACCAGGGTTTGGGAGACGTCTTGGATTAGTCTGGTCTTCTACAGTAAGTATTTCTGTCCACCCCACCCTGCCTTCCAGATGCCAATCAATTCACGTGTCCTGCATTCTTTAGGCTCGTTGCAATATAAGCTAGCATGCATGGGATGCAGGTCTGCGGGCCTAGTGATTCACAGGAGAGGAACATCTCCTACTAAAAAGTGTAAACTACAGTTAGGAGACCCGAGTTCTGCAGCTAACTGTGCGCTTTTATTGCTTAGGCAAGACATAAATAGCAGCAGCTTTTCTATGCTCTGGTGATCTATATCTGCCTTATGCTAAATATTTCATGTCCAAAGACTGAACTGCTGAACTAGTCATGGTATTTAAGTAAATCCTGTTATTGTGTTTTTAACTTTGTCAGGCACAGTGAGGTTAAGTGTTTTGTCCAATGTCAAATTTGTAATTCATGGCAGAGTCAAGTTCTAAATCCAGCTCCTTACCCTGTACACAAATTTAGTCTTACTGTGCTTCTCTTTATGGCATCGTCTACATCATACACCCGTTCATCTGTCTATCTACTGGGGGATCATATATGTAATGTTTCATTGGACATTTTCTGAAACATCAATATCTGTATCATTAACTCTGTGCCAGATGCTGCTAGCTAGCATCATGCATGTATGTCATCATGTAATGGTCTTCTCTGATCCACCTTACGAGGATATGTCTTATATTCCCCAGCTGAGCAGCTCGGATTCAAACTTCCATCTGCGAAATACAAAACTGACGCTCTTAATCTCTGTTGCACACGAACTGCCACTTACGTGTTCTTCAGATGCTGATGAAGCGCTTATAGGTCAGACCTTGTGTATCAACTGTTAAAAAAAAAAAAAAAATTCAGGCACCCTTTACAACTTTACCAGGTCCTCCTCGTTAGAAATCCTTTTATGGGGAATGCTGAACAAAGTTCATTTTTGGCTTCCAGAGACCCTGCAGTGGAAGCTGCTCAAATGAGGGTGTTTTAAGTACGAGGCTCAGGGAACTACATGGATATGTGGAGATTGATGTGTACTAATTTTCGTGGAAAGCTGTGTGATATATATAAAAATATGTGAGGTTCAGATATTTGTCTAACAAAGATTGTTTATAAAGGACCTAGGATTGTGTCCACATAACTACAAATCGTTGGTTAACCAGTGAAATGGGAAAAGTTATTAAAAAGGGGACATTTTAATGACCACAAAAATTGACTCATTCCACTTTTCTCCTAGCCCACATTTTGAAAAGCATTTTATTTAAAACATACCCCAACATAGACTAATACAATGAAACTTCTTGCATGTATCCTTGTGCTCAAAGTGTATCAACTCATGGACAGTATTCTGTGCTCTATGTCCAGACCTGCTTCTTCCAAAAGTCGCAGCTCTCCTGTAAATACTTCATTATGCATCTGTAAAAGCTAACTTTTTTTTTTTCAGATTTTATTTATTTATTTGACAGAGAGAGACACAGCGAGAGAGGGAACACAAGCAGGGGGGAGTGGGAGAGGGAGAAGCAGGCTTCCAGCCGAGCAGGGAGCCTGATGCGGGGCTCGATCCCAGGACCCTGGGACCATGACCTGAGCCAAAGGCAGACGCTTAACGACTGAGCCACCCAGGCGCCCCTAAAAGCTAACTTTTAAAAAACATAACCACACTGTTATCACATGTAAAATCAGTTGAAATAGTTTCTCAAAGGCCTTCAATAGCCAGTCAGTATTTAAATTTATAATGGTTTTGTAATTATGGCTTCCCCTCCTGTATATTTGAATTAGGATCCAAATAAGGCCATGCATTGTTTCTGATAACCATATTTATTTATTAAAGATTTATTTGAGAGAGAAAGAGCATGAGCGGGTTGTGGGGGGCAGAGGGAAAGGGAAAGAGAGGGAGAGAAGCAGACTCCCTACTGAGCTCAGAGCCCTATGCAGGGCTTTGATTTCAGGACCCTGAGATCATGACCTGAGTCTAAATCAGGAGTCTGACATTTAATGGTCTGAGCCACCAGGTGCCCCTACTGATAACTATTTAATGAGCACCTTTTTAATCGATAAGTTCTCCTTCCATCTCTCTATTTCCCTTGAATGTTATTTGCAAGAGAGATGGGGTCATTTGTCCTGTGGAATTTCCCACAGTCAAGATTTTGCTGATTGCAACACTGTTACGTCACTTAACACCTTCGTCTTCCTTCCTTGTTCATTTCCTGGATTCAGGTTTAATATTTTTGGTTCCCCTGTGCCCCCCCCCCCCCCCAAGTAGTGGTGTTTTCTTCCACCAGGAGAAGTTTTCTATCTGGCTGTCTCTTTTTATGATGTCTGCAGCGGTTGATGCTTATTGACTTGATCCATTAATTCATGTAGAGTTTCACAATAATATATCAGCTAAGGAACTTCTACAAAGAAACACTTCTATTTGGTAACCTAGCGGTTCAGTTGGTATAGGAAAGTCAGATGTTAATTGACCCGTTTTCAAAAGAATGATTCAAACTGCTATCATCTTCTAATGAATTCCAATGAACTAATTTTAAAAATATTAGGAGCTCACACATGTTTTGATCCATTCCAATAGTTTCCCTTATCAATGATCAAAATGGCTTCGTGTCAGCCACTCTTCGGTCAGTTCCTGGTCCTTGTGACAAGACCCTATTTGTCTTTAGTACCATTGCAGCCATTTTTATGACCTTTTTTCTGAGTCCATCTTGCTTAACTTAACATCTTCCTTGGGCTCTTTCGTCCCTTTAATGGAGAATAGTATTTAGAAACCATAGTCTAGGTGCTAGAGGTACTCATGGCTAGAAGGTTGGTTTTTATTTCTAGGTCTTTTCTAAGGACAGAAGTGGGAATATCTTTAAAATCTAAAATGCAGCAATTAAAATTCAGGACTATTGGGATTTTACAGAATTTCATCCATTTTGTATCTGAAATCTCTTAGATTCTAAGACTCCTTAACTTCATCCCACATTATACCAATAATAGTATCAGCATAACAATAGGATTCCTGGACACTGTTTAAGAGTTTTTATTTTGTATTTTGTATTGTTTTTTGTTTTTAGAATCTATCTTAGTAGAGCCATATGGTAAAAATACTGTGTTTTAAAATCTCTTGGAATATTTTCCTATTATGATACTAACTGGATATACATTCTGGCACATTTGTTTAATTTTATTTTCAATTTTTAGGGATTGCTTTTTCAAAATTTAAGTCTGTTGTATTAATACATAGAATATTTACATGGTTGCAAAGTCAAATTAACAAAACAAAGTATATTGAAAGAAGATGGGCCTCTTTGTCACTTCTTCCTGATTCCTTTTTTTTTTTTTTAAATAACCATTTCTTAATATTGGGGATTTTAAAATTGCAAACAGATTATATATAACGTGCATTACATATATGTTACATATACTTACATATTTGTATTCCACTCTTTCTTAATAAATTGGAGCGTACTTTCTCTCGTTGTTTTCTTACATTATTGCCTGGATAGCATACTGCCTGGTAGCACAAAGAGAGAATTCTCATTTTTTATTTTCACAGCTACACTGTACTCTGTCGTGTGGCTGATGTTCTGTGGTTTTTTTCAACCAGTCTCCTATGGGTAGACATTTGCATTGTATCTAGCATCTTGTCTCTTGCTATTACAAATAGGCTAGAAATGAATATCTTACATAAGTCTTTTTGCATTTTTATCAGTGAATTTTGGGTGGGATTCCTGGAATTGAAACTGCTAGGTCAAAAGGTAAAAGCACCTTTTCCCAAATTCTGTCGTGGTTGTGCCTTCCTTCCCACCAGCAATAGATGAGAGTGCATGTTTTCGCCCAGCCTCCCTCACAGAGTGTGCAGTCAACTTTGGATTTTTGGCAACGTAATGTGTCAGAAGTGATACCTGATTGTGGTTTCAAGTTGCATTTCTCTTTATGTGAGCAAGGTTGAGCATCTTTTTGTATGCCTAAAAGCCATTTGAATTTCTTTTTCTGTGGCTATCTGTTCATTTCTCCAGCCCATTTTTCTATAGGGTTGTTGGGCTTTAGAAACTATTAATATTTTATTTCAGGGACATTAATCATTTCTCTGCTATATAAGTTGCAACTATATTTTCCCAGTTTGTCATTTGTCTTTTTGCCTTTTCATTGCCCTCATTTTATCCCATGATTTTCAGAAACCATCCCACCTGCCATGCATGACCACAACTACCTTCTTTAATTATCAGGACCAAAATCACAATAAACTGGGAATCCTGATCCTAAATTTACCAACCTCACAGGGCTTTGTGCTTATTCAGTGACACATCACTGAAAAAAGCTTTGAAAAGCATAAAGCATTTTAGGAATCAGACAAGTTTAGGAAAGAATGTCAGTATTGACCAAATAACTTCCAGATAATTGGGTTTCTTTGCTTTAGTTTGTCAGTAACTTTCTCAACCTGTTTTATCCAGGTGATGTTCTCCTATCTCAAACTTTGATTCTGCCATGTACTTATTAATTTTTCTGGGGAAAAAAATGTGTGTCTGTATGTACATTTGTGTCTCTGGGCAGAATTTGGGAGTTTGTGGAATATTGGAAAGGCTTGGAGTTTTCATCAGAATGATCCAATTTGGCTGTGAAGTCAGTTGACTGAGCTCAAAGGTCTGGATTGCCTGGCTGAGAATGTAACACGAGGAAGGAAGAGGGAGAGATGTCCAAAAAGATTTTCACTCACGACATGATGGAGGACAGAAATGCCACTGGCTATGAGACATGCCTACTGATGTCTCCGTTTCAGAAGCCCTACAGAATTTAAACTACTAAAATAGAGTTGGGATATTTTCTCATCATGTAGTTGTCTTGCTTCTATGTGGTTTTGTCCTGTTTCTATTGTCGTGTTTTAACATCCTCTTAGCCGAAAAGCCTTTCCTCTATTCCCCACAACCTGTCATTTAGGACATAGGCCATGTCTTCTTTATAAATGTGCCCTCAATTAATTCAGTTCACCTTAATGCATTTCCTTAACACACCTGAATTATATCATGGTTTTAATTAAACTGCCTTATGGTGTAATACCAGACAGACCTGTAAATTACGAAGGCGGCGTTGGGGGAAACCTTGGGAGATTATCAAGTTTAAAACCTCATTTCACTTGTGAGGAAGCTGCACTCTAAAAGCTGGAGCCCTCAAAGTTTACACATATTTCTAGCTTGACACAGAACTAAGGAAAGAATCAGGTCCCTTGATCCCAGCCTCGGGCTCCTTCCACTCTACCACTTACTCTTAACTCTTGCTCTGACAGAAACCTGCTGTGTGGCCTCGGGCCGTTCATGTGACCTCTCTTTGCCTTGGCTTTCTTGTTTTAAAAAAATGGGGCTAATATAAATCTGACGCTTTCCATCTCAGATATGCTTTGTGGATCAGAGGAGACCTATGAATTCACATTTATGTGACTGGACCTAAAATCACTTTGATAGAATAAAATTCTATCCAAAGGTAATATATTGCTCCATTGAGATAGCCATGGACCAAACTTATGTGAAGTCAATATTGGTTGACAATAATGACATTGATAATGTGGCGGAGATGTCTGTGTGTATGTCATCCTGGGGCTAGCGAAGCCCCAGGAAGGAATAAAGCTTTAAAATTGGAACATGAGGGCAAAGTAAAAAAAAAAAAAAAAATCAAAACTAAAGGAAAAAAAAAACAATATGAACCTGAACACCCCAAAATGACTCCCTAAAGACCTGGGAAATATGTGAGTTAAGGAGATTGCATTAAAGAAAGTGTGGGACTTGTAAAACAATAGCCAGTATGTGGGAGATTAAACATCTGCTGCAGCCATAAATTGAGTCCCACTTGGAAACAGCCATATCCCCTCTAGAAATAACATTGTTCATAAGAACGTAATATACAGTACAACCCTGGTAAAGAGAATGCACATTAACCCATTAATTTAAAGAGTTTCAATCTCATTTTTATTTATATTTAAGCTTTTAATCCTAGAATAATTAGTCATTACTAGTATTTAATGACGGACTTGCTAATTGTGTATCCCAGGATGGAGCAGAGAGCAGTTAACACACTCACAAAGTGGTCATTAACTAGTTTTTAATGATCAAATTCTCTGGGATTATGACTATTACAAGATATAATTAACAGTTGATAACCATTATTTTCTTTTTTTTTCTTTTTAGCGGAAAGAAGATCAGACAGAAACAATGAATGCTGGCCTGTGCGGTATTTCTTCTATCAGGAAGAACAGCTTCAGAGGCAAGTTTTGCTTTCTTAATCATTATTACGGCTGAGCAAACTAAATGCTGGTTCTGGCTGGCTGAACAAATAGGCTCTCTCTTCTCATTAGAGTGTCATGGGGGGCTTATTTCGTGGACAGTAAAACCCCCTGACTGCTGGAAAGCTTTCTATCAGTTCTTATTTGGTAAAAATAAAAGAATTAAGCATGGTGCTGCTCAAACTTGGGGAGAATTCAGCTCATGGAAAAACTTCTGGGCCTCATAAAAGTTTGCAAAACTTATTGGTGAAATTTGTCTTCTTCACATGGAAGCCCTTCTTTACCATGTGAAGTATTCTATGCCTTCTCATTCTCTCTCCCTTCTCTCAGAAACTGCCTTTCTAGAGTGAAGCTGATGAACATCAGATGTGAATGACACGTCACTAAAGCTTTTAAATTAGTGATAAAGTCTTAGTGGAGGGATTGGCTCCTCACCCTTGGCCTTGGAGACCAGCACTCACCCTGCTAGGGATGAGGGCAGTGCAGGTGGGAAGGTATGGCTTCCTTCTGGAGCATCATCCTCAGGTTAGGACCCCACTGCACACAGGAACCTTTCTATTAGCCCATTGGGGTTCTACCACCTAGAGTTGCTTTGGGCTCTTCTTAAAACAGCTTTTTGCTGGGCATACAATAAAATGAGAGAAAATGAGATAGTTATTTTTAACAAGTCATGATCTTAACTTTGAATAGATCTTTATTTAAACACAAGTATTAGTTTTGTGGTTTTAAATTTTCCTAAAGAAAAATCTTCCAGGACACCTTGGTGGCTGTCAGTTAAGCATCTCCCGTCAGCTCAGGTCATAATCCCAGAGTACTGGGATCAAGTCCTGCATCGGACTTCTTGCTTGGCAGGGAGCCTGCTTCTCCCTCTGCCTCTGCCGCTCCCCCTGCTTGTGCACTCGCGTTCTCTCTCTCTCTGTCAAATAAATAAATAAAATCTAAAAAAAAAAAAAAATTTTCCATATAGAAAAATGAGTATTTCCAGGACGTGGAAATCTGATTAGAAATTCCCTATGAGAGCTGAAATTAAGATAGAAAATATAATAGACTTATAAAATTAATGCATATTTAAATTTATGGAATATATAAAATATATAATGTAAAATGATGTATATAACACACAGAAGTGTATAATGAAGGAGACCCTTTGTTTGACATTCACACACACGTGGATTGTCAACTGTGGCCCCGGCACTGCTCTGGGGCTGTGGTCACAGCATGGGCACCTCTCCCATGGTACAGTGCAGGGCATCAGTATCAAGCCATGATGGGCGAAGAAGCCCTGGGTTTTAGGAAGTGTCTGTGGGTGTGAGGGGGAGGGGCAAACTAGTCTGGGGCCCAGAGAAAGACTTCTGGGGGAAATGAGGTCCCAGACACAAGGTGAGCCAACTTTCTCTTCTAGTAAAGACCCTTGAGCCCTGAAGGAAGGCAGGGTATTTGCCAAGCAGCCATTCAGTGGTACTTTTCCAACAGAAAGAGGGTCACGGTATAGCCAGATGCCAGAAACAAGCTTAAAAGTGACTTCAGACATTGGAGGAATGGTGGGGAAAAAGGGAAGAGAATATGTATTTGAGTAATAAAACTACTGTACTCATGTGGCATGAAAATTAGGGCACAATTCTGAAATATTAGACACTCAGTGGGAAGGGTTTTCATGCAGTGTACTTACTACTGGAAAAGAAAGGTTCTTGTTATTGGCCTGTCCTTGCTGCCATCAGAGGAGGAATGACTGATGAACAGTGCATTGCGTCGTTCATGGCTGTGAGCTTTGGGTAGGGTAATAGGGACCCTGTTGAATTTGACACACTGTAAGGAACATAACGGTTGATGGAAAATGGCCAAGTTCGTTCTTGTGAGACTTGTTACCAGAAGCCTCTCCTTTCCTGGAATTAATTAATTAATTATAAGATTTTTTAATTTACTTATTTGACAGAGACACAGCAAGAGAGGGAACACAAGCAGGGGGAGTGGGAGAGGGAGAAGCAGGCTCCCCACTGAGCAGGGAGCCCGATGTGGGGCTCGATCCCAGGACCCTGGGATCATGACCCGAGCTGAAGGCAGATGCTTAGGGACTAAACCACCCAGGTGCCCCTGGAATTTATTTTTTTAATCCAATTATTTTTAATAGTAATTTTTGCACAAATTTTCACTAATAGCTGTGACTTTATTCCTAGGGCATGCTTTATATAGCTTTCTACAGGACATTTTCTTTTAAGGAAAGTGTGTGTGTGTGTGTGTGTGTGTGTGTGTGTGTGTGGTGTGTTTGTGTTTTGGTGGGGGGATGATGGGGTGCTATCTTAGTGTTTTTTCCTCATGTGCATGGATATCACATGCTCTGACACCTAATTATCTGACTTTTGAAAATAGCTTTTATTTACTGGGCAGTAAAATAGTGAAAGAATCAACTATGGTACCCAATTAAGCAAATCTTTTGCTTTGGTCAGCTGAAGGGAATGGAAAATTTATTTTCTATTATAACTTCTTTTCATCAGTTTGTTGACAAGTGATATGAATAATCTGATGATATATATTTATATAGCCTACATTTCTGTAGTTCTCTTCCTGTATATTCTGTATTTCATGGCTTTGCTTTTTACTGCCTTTGTCGTGAGTTAATTCCACATTAAGCTGACTATATAATATGCAAAATGCTGGGATAATGTAAGCTGCTCTTAACAATTGATCACAATTCATTTTAAATTAGTGAATTCATTTAAATGAATTAATTGGGCCATTATTTATACATAGTTGATTTCAAATTTTATTGGGAATTAAGTAATGAAAGAGTTGGCCCTGATAATTTTGGCATCTCCATAACTTAGGACAAGAAATGGTCCATTTTCTCCCTCTCTCCTGTTGTGGCCTCCTAATTTTTCTAATTATCTCTGTAGAAAAATCAACGTGGTGTTGAGTTGTTGGCAAATAAATGAGGGGGTTGAATTGTAGCATTGCGTAGCCCAGAGAAACTGCATTTTATCATGTGGTAAGGGGATACCAATTGTTAGAGTTCAGGATAATGCAAAAACACATGCCCAGCACAGGAGAGAAGCCCACGCTTCTTTGAGAAGATTGATGCTTGACCTGACCTCCATCATCCTCTGATCACTCCAAATTTTCAGTTCTGTTCGGCTCTGTATTCATAAGGCATTTACTATGTTATTCTTTATTTAGCTTATATGGGTTGGTCTCTATTTCTCTCCCTGCACAAACTCTTTAAATATTTAAAAATATTTTCTTCTATCTCTTACAATCAGGCTCAGCTAAAGGTAGGCAAAAGTAGTGGCCAAAGAATTGAATTATCAGCCCATTGTGGCAATGGAACCAGCTCTGGAGGCTCCCAGCTATGTCAGATGTTGACCCTTTAGTTGCTGGATTGTGGCCATGTCCAGGAAGTGCTTGAGTTAGGGCTGGAGTAGCCAAAGACAATTGCGATTTTCCAATCAGTTTGAAGATATTTCAATATCTTACATAGACTTTTAACCCGAGAAATGGGAAAGCATTATTATTGCTAGAACTCAGATGTCTTAGACTTTAGCTTCTGACTAAAGTCATGTCTCCTTTTGACATCCAAATCTTTATGACACAATCTTCCATGCCTCAAGCCTACAAAGATTCAGACTTTGATCACGTTCTTCTCTCCACATGTCTTAGGACATGTCCTGGATGGCTGATGGGTTTGGTTCCATGGATACCTCCAGGTCTTGGTTGCCTCCCACGGACAGCCATTTGCTTCAGACTGTTCTTCCGTAGTCATTTCTGCTACTGGGAAACCACCTTTCCTTAGCTGCTACTACTTCACCTCTTTACTTAAGGTGTAGGCCAGGACCCGCTCATAATTTCCACACAGTAATGACTTAGGACAGCTTCCAGTGCTTATGAGACTTTACAAAAACTTAAAGGAAAAGTGGAGAAACTAAAATTTGGAAAACAGAATTCTTCCCAAAGTCCACTGGCTACAGACCACCTCAATGGAATCTCCAGTGAGTCCCTTATCTCTGGCTTGTTGTAGGGAACCACCACATCCATTAGGTAGCTTTTGAACAAGGTTCTTTTCAAAATCTAGAACTCATTTGTCTAAAGCCCAGAGGGAGGAAAACACTTTCTTCTTCTCCAGGGCTAGCTTGTCTACCTCCTATTGGCTTCTTCCCACCAATTCTAAGACCTTTTCCAGCTTCCTCAATCTCCCAAGTCAGGACCTCTTCCTTGTGGATTACTCCACAAGCAGGATGCTAGAAGTCCATTCCCCATTCCCCTGAAAAAACCCTGTCAGCCCTTTTTAAGCCTTTTCTCCAGCCTGGAAAGAAGAGAGGATGAAGACTGAATGTACCTTCTGCCTTAAAATGGCCTCTCCCAGTTTCTTATTAGCAAATATCAAACAAGAGCCCATGTGTGCACATCTTGAGTGAGAATAATAACCTTTGGTATAGATGAGTCTAAATCCTGATCTGGGTGGAAAATCTAAGCAGATAATATCATTTGCATAATTCTGCAAAATTCTGCCCATTTTATAGCACTCTAATAACTAGAACATGATACGAGTCTGAAGTGCCTGTATTCACATCCCTTCATGGCCTTCAGTTATTCTCCAAAATAAGAGAAAGACTGTCATCTTAGATGAGAATAACTAAAACCACCCATCAGATTGATCCCAACTAGAAAAAATGGACTGTTAATATTCATTAAAATGGCTATCTTTCCCAGCTTCTAAGCCACCCCTCCAACAAACACTAAAGTGTCACTCTTTACCAGGTATTTTGTGACATTGAAGAATTTTATTTGTAATTAAAGCTAGAATTGCAGAGGAATTATTACTGGAATTGTCTCCTTGAGTACACAGAACATGAAACTATGGTGTTTATGAGATACAGATGGCCCCCAAGAGTGAACCTGTCAAAGAGCCATGGAGGCTGTATAACCCTGATGGGGCAGTTGTAAACAGGTAATATCAGGCTCTCGGTGTGTAGATAGTATGACAAGCCTTGCTGTTTTACTACCCAGGAGGTATTTCATCACATGTATTGGGATGATATTTTTTTAATATTTATTTGTGAGAGACAGTGCACACAAGCAGGAGGGTGGCAGGCAGAGGGAGAAGCAGGCTCCCTGTTGAGTAAGGAGCCCGATGTGGGACCTGATCCCAGGACTCTGGGATCATGACCTGAGCCGAAGGCAGACACCCAACTGACTGAGCCAACCAGGTGTCCTGTATTGGGATGGTATTAACAGATAATAACAGGGGTTACTATTGCTGAATTGCTTTAATTCCTTCTCTCTCTTGGCAGCAGGGACAGGTTTCTATAGGTACTACCCTCAGAGGTATGACCGATATGGTGGACATAAGGAATCGTTGGTCAGCTCTGACTTTATTGAGCCCACAACAGAAACCATGATCTGGAAATTAAAGCTTTCATTTGCAAGAAGGAGGATTTTTGAAATTTAAAAAATAAATATGGAGGTTTCAAAGAGCTGAATCTTGGAGGACTGAACAACGTGTTTGCTTTTACTAAAAGCTAAAGAAACAGGCAAAGAGAACCTAGAAACTATGCATTGGTGCTTCAAATTCCTGTCCAGAAGTAATATAAAAACACTTCTACTCACATCCCGTTGGCCACAGCAAATCATATGATCTTGTAAAATGGGCATAATTTTGCAGAATTATATAAATCATAATATCTGCTTATTATGCTTTATAATCTGATTTATACATTGAATGCAATCCCAATCCAAATCCCAGAAAGTTACTTTGTAGATTTCAGCAAATTGATTCTAAAGTTAATATGAAGAGGCAAAAAGCACTGAATAGCCAAGACAATTGGAGAACAAAATGGGAGGGAGGACAGCTACTACTTGCCTTCACGACTTACTATAAAGCTACAGTCATCAAGACAGTGTGGTATTGGCAAAAGAATAGACAAACAGATTAGTGGAACAGAATAGAAAGCCCAGAAATAGACCCACAGAAATATAGTCAATGGAAATTTGAAAAAGAAACAAAGGTGATACAATAGGGAAGACAGTCTCTTCAAGAAATGGTACTGGGAAAACTGAGCATCCCCATGGGAAAAAAAAATGAAGACACAGACTCTAAACTCTTCACAAACAAGTGGATCACAGACCTAAAGTAAAACAATACTGTAAAACTGCTACGATATAACATATCTGGACAACTTTGGATGTGGCAATGACTTTTTAGATACAACACCAGGGCCTGATTCATGAAAGAAATAATTGATAAGCTGGACTTAATTAAAATTAAATTCTGCTCTGCCAAAGACACTGTAAAGAGAATAAAGACAAGCCACACACTGGCAGAAATATGTATGAAAGACCTCTTTGTTAAAGGACCATTATTTAAACTATACAAAGAACCGTTAGAACTCAACAACAAAAAAAGAACAACCTGGTTAAAAAAATGAGCCAAAGACCTTAAAAGACCCCTCACCAGAGAAGATAGAACAATTGCAAATACACATTTGAGAAGATGCTCCTTATCATAGGTCATCAGAGAACTGCAAATTAGAACGCCGAGAGACCACTCTATACCTATCAGAATGGTCAAGACAACTGACAACATCAAATGCTAGTGACGATGTGGATCAACGGCAAGAACTCATTCACTGTGGTCAGAAGGCACAATGACACCGCTGCAGTAGGAGACAGTTTGGCTGTTGATTACCAAACTGAACACACTGTTACCCTATTACTCAGCAATTGCTTTCCTTGTTTACTCAGAGGAATTAAAAATACTTATGTCCATACAGAAATAAGTACATAGATGTTTATAGTGGTTTTATTCATTGAATGCCAAAACTTGAAGCAACCAAAATGTCCTTTAGAAGGTGAATGGATAGCTCAGACAGTAGAGGATTATTCAGCACTAAAAAAGAAATGAGCTATCCATTCATGAAAAGACAAGGAAGAACCTTAAATTCATATTATCAAGGGAAGGAAGCCATTCTAAAGAGACTACATTACATACTTAAGGATTGCAACTCTGACATTCTGGAAAAGGGAAAATGATGGAGACAGCCAAAAGATGAGTGGGTGCCAGAAGTTGAGGGGAAGAAGAGAGGAATAGGCAGAACACAAAGTTTTAGGACAGTGTAAATACTCTATATGATACTAATGGTGGATACATGTCGTTATAAATTAGTCAAAATATATAGAATGTGCAACATGGAGAGCAAACCCTAATATTTCACTAGGGACTTGGGATGCTAATGATGTGTCAGTGTAGGTTCATCAGTTGTCACAAATGCCCATTCTGCTGGCGGGCGGGCGGGTGTGTGTGTGTGTGTGTGTGTGTGACTAATGGGGGAAGCTGTGCATGTGTAGGAAAAGGGAGTATATGGGGGATCTGTGTTTTCTGCTCAGTGTTGCTATAAAACTAAAACTGCTCTGAAAGCCAAAATTTATTTAAAAAAAGAAAAACTTTTAAATGATCCTCCACAGAGAACAGAATGGGCATGTCCTCACTGATTGCTTGATCCCCCTCACACTCAACAGTCGTGTAACTCAGACACAGTGCTTCCTACATGTATTCTGTGTCTGACTTGACCCGCTAGAGCTGATGAAACCACAACCTGTGAGAGTTCTTCTACAGAGAAATTTCTGGCTGGAACCACATGCAGTCAGCTTCTTTTTCTTTTCTTTAGTCAAGAAGAAAACAACCTGAAAAGAGGGGGAGGAAAAAAAAAAACACAAAGTCAAAATGACAGGCAAGGAATGAAAGAATCAGGCCAGTAGTGATGTATGAAATGTCCTACTTTAGATTTCCCATGTAGGAAACACTTAAAATTGATCTTCAATATTTTCATCAATATTCTTAGCCACTACTGTCTGTTTCCTGTGACAGGATGGATGTCCCATTTCATTCTAGTCTCCCTCCTCTTTCCTCCCCTCCTTCCTTTCCTGAATAGTTAACACTGGCTGTCCTTTAAGTATATTTATCCCCTCTAAATGCAGTATAAAAAGTAGCCAGTTGGCCTATTAATCGAGCAGCTACAGAAGATATGAAAACACCTAAGGATGGCAGAGTTTAACACTCAGTGTAACACGGGCCTTTGAATTTTGGACCTTGGTAAAATACGAAATGACATTTCACAGAAGGAGAAAGCTATTTTTACCTTAGTGTTTTAAAGATGGCCCTTTGGAAGAATTGTTGCCGTGTCCCAGGGCTTCCCAGCTGTGTCCTGGGATCCTGTCAGATTAGACAGCCACCCACTGGAAATCTTTCAGGAAGTCAGCCAGCCACTCCCTGGGGCCTTCCTAATTGCCCCCCCCCTCTCCATCTGGGCTGGTAACTCACTTGGATGCCTTGTGTATGGCAAATTCAGTGGAGCTGATTAGACCAATGCCACGGATTTGATTTTCTTGTTGTCTCAAAGAAAAGTGATTTCCAACTCTTTATCTACTAACTTAAAAATATGTGCTAGTGGGCTGAGGTCGGTAAACTAACACGGTGGGGCTAGAGCTGTACAGACTACCATTTGCCCCTCTCTTCTGAAATACAGCGAATGTTTCAGGATATGTGGTGGGGTCAGGGTTGTCTTTTCCTATTTAAGCGTTAGTTTAAATTTAATAGGGTGGGAGATAGAAGAAGAATTTACACCAAGATTTGGCTCACTTCATCTGTGCAGTCTATCAATGGCTAGGTCACTGAGGCATCCATCACTTTGTGGTCCTGATCACTAAATGCAATTGGTAATGGTCAGATTTCTCACTGAACAGTGTTAGCCAAAGCACGTTCTCCTCAGGGTGGCACTGGTTGGGTCATCTGTTTCACCAGGACTACAGACTGTAGTGTGTACCTTCTCTTACTTCATTTGCAGGAGGTTATTTCCCGTCATGCAGGCCTTTCTAGCTCTTCCAGAACATGACCTTTGACTCTACACCAACTTTTAGTCAACCCTTTAGAGATGCTCCTTTGGAAACCCTTAGGCCTTGAGAAGTGGTACCATCTGTAAATCAGTGCTACCTTCCTCTTTAATGAATGTAACATGTCAAGTTTTGACTTTTTTTTTTTTTTTTAAAGATTTTATTTATTTGAGAGAGAGAATGAGATAGAGCATGAGGGCGGGGAGGGTCAGAGGGAGAAGCAGACTCCCCGCTGAGCAGGGAGCCCGATGCGGGACTCGATCCCGGGACTCCAGGACCATGACCTGAGCCGAAGGCAGTCGCTTAACCAACTGAGCCACCCAGGCACCCAAGTTTTGACAGTTTTATCTGTACCACGAGTGATTTGATTCTAAACGTAGAGTAGGCACAGTCCAAACAACCAGCCAATTTCCTCCCATCACTTCCTATGAAACGATCATTCAGGAAATAATGATTACATACTAATTTGCATTGGCAAGGAGGGCTTTGCTGACTTGTTTGTGTTCCCTCATGTTACATTCCTCTTTGTGACCCATGATTGCTGTTATCTATGACCTGGATTTACTGCTAGAAGTGTTATGGTGAAGACTTGTGTCTCAGGGGTTAGGTTCATTTCTCTGGAAGCCAAGGTTACTTTTGAGAGCTCTTCACCAATCTGTTGGCTTTATATACTAGGAAAAAAACTCTATTCTGTGGTTGTAAAACTTCTGGACACAACTGGGTCATTTAATGATATTTGTAGTTGGCCATTATGAGAATGAGTCAAGGGAGTATTAATGCCTTGTCCTGTGCAAGGGTACATTAGGTTAGTGAGTCAAGGGTAAAATATAGTAGTTTAGGAATCAGGGAGTTGAGGGTTTGATGACTCACAAATTTCTTTGTGCCTCACTTGCGTAACCTGACTGATGCATAGAATAATTAAAAAATCAGACAAGATGTTTAACTTCTCAGGTATCTTTCTTTTTTAAGGTATCTTTCTTAAAAAGATTCAAAGTACCCTGTAAATGTGAGGTATGATTATGTTTGCATCTTACCTTGCTAGTAGATCTACTGTCAAAGCCTATCTGATCTCACTGGCATTTTGCCCTCAGCAAGTTGTCTTTTACAAGGGGACTGTGCATGCCCCATTGCCCTGTGGGCCTTGTGAGGAGAAAGTACCTATAGATGTTAGAAACACCAGTCCACATTTCTTCTTCTTTTCATATTTTCATTAAAGGGGGAGTAAGAGTTTCAAAAGAAAGCTTTTATACAAGCTCTTAGGCTATTTGACTAATTTAATAATTGGTGTATAGTTTAACCTAATTTCACCTGCTTAAATAATGTTGTGGGTGGTAGCAGTAAGGTGTGAAGGAGTGTGAAGGTAAAAGAAAACAGGAGGCTCTAGCTTGTAGCATCCTCTACAAAGCTTCTAAAACTCCTGGAAGACCTTTCACATCTCCAGAGAATCCTGAATTGAGTAGAATTTTAATGCTTTGATGGACTTTAAAAAATGTCAATCAGCTCTTCAGTGGGACCCCTCTCTATAGCTGTGATGTCCAATCGGATAGCTTACTAACTGTATGTGGCTATTCAAATTAGAATTTAAAACTCAGTTCCTCAGTTACACTAGTGATATTTCAAGTGCTCAGGAGACGCAAGTGGTTAGTGGCTACAGAACTGGACAGAAAGCTTTATTTAACAGTGTTCTAGAGAATTTGAGAATCAGAGCCTTTTCTCAGATAAGGGAACGTTAAATGACTGCTCAATACTTTCTCTGGAAATACTTACTTTCCTTTTCTTTTTTCCTGGAAATTAATCAGTCTGTCATTCTATCTATCATCGTCTATCTATAAAGTGTGTGTATATATTTATCTGCTGCTCAGGTGTTTGTGATTATAGAACATGGCAAAGAAATGTTTTTTCATCAAATTGATAATAGAAGTGAGAAAGGCAAGAGTGTTGATGTTAATGCAATGCTTCCTATATGTTAGACATTGTGTGTTAGGCATATTAACAGTCTCACAGAAGTCACCACACTTGAGACACAGCAGACCTATGAGAGATGTTTTATAATTATCTCAGTTTTTACAGGTGGAGAAAAGACCTAGGTCCTACAATTAACAAGTGAAAGAAAACTAAAATTTAGCTTTGTTGTCAGACACCAAAGTTAGTCCCCCCAACCATTACACACACACACACACACACACGCACACAGAGTTATTGTGTCTTAAAATAAATGCTACTTTCATTAGTACTTGCCAGACCCTAAGCATAAAGTATTAGATTTGTTTTTACATGACTTACGTGGACTTAAAAACTAGATTGAAAAGAACTGCTATTAAAGCAGGAATTGAACAAAGTTTGCCATCATTAAAACTCCTTTTTCCATTTGGAAAATCCTCCCTTCAGGACAAGATGAGAAACATTTGGTGTAAAATGCATGTAGATTAATACGGTCTTCAAAGAGACTGGAGCAAAAAGTTGTAAAAGGGAAAACAGCCAAAAAAAAAAAAAAAAAATTCAGCCATTTGCTCTAATTTCCTGGTTACGAGGAGCTTCCCTGTACTTGTCATGCACAGCTTGAGAAATTCAGTTCTCAAACCAGCTGGGACACATGGGGAAGAAAGGCCAGCACATCTCAGATGTGCTGAGTTTCAAATCAGTTTCAAATGATTAAATGGCTGAGATGCAAAGAAGAGAAGCATGTAGCTACTCAAGCCCGTTCTTACAGACACGATAATGAAAGAGACTTTCGCCATAAAATATCAGGCTTAGCTCACCCAGAGGGACTTATTTCTGCAGTGGCAGAGTTTTGAGAGTCTGGATACAGCCTGTTTGATGGCTCGGAAATCATCTGGGGAGCAGTAGAAGCATAATGGTTAGCAACCCTGGCTCTGGAGCCATGCGGACTTGGGTTTGAATCCTGATTCCAGTACATGCTAGTTGTGTGGACTTGGATGAGTGACTCAGCTCCTCAAAGCTTGGGTCTTTCCCCTCCAAAGATGGAGACACTACAGTTTCCACATCACAGGGTGGTGGTAGGAACCAATTGAGATGCTATATGTAAATCATTGGGCACTCTGGCTGTGTGAAATACTCAGGGTTAGCTATTTATGAAGTATTACTACTACTATTATCATCAGCAAATCCTTTTTATTGAGGCTGAATTGCCTCATTTAGCCAGATAAAACCTGTTAATCTTGTTTGTCCCTCAGGATTCATAAAGAACAAACTTACTGTAGGATAGTCAACACTTCAATCGGATCTAGGTCTTTCAACGGTTCTTCATGTGACAAGATTCTGTAATGTGATACTAGGTGGAGTAGTACTTGTATTCCTCTTGTGCATTAATGATTAATGTTCATTTAAAAAATGTGATTCTGAAAATAGGGTTTTGCACTTCAGACTCAGTGTTACAGTGTCAGAGTACAGTGGGATCATTACTTCCTGGAATTTAGATTCAACATATTTGTTATAAAGCAGATTATTTTAATTCCTTCCAAAGTCCATATGGGGACTTTCCCATTAGGATAGATGGAGCAGACCTATTTTTCTCTATATCACCCATTAAATAGAATTAAAAGTCTTGGACATTATGTATATGGGTAGCATAAGGAGAGAAGTTAGACCAGCTAGGAAACTGGGGACCCAAAGAAAACCTGCTGAATTGCCTGGTTTTTCTTTTTGGGATTTCATTTATCTCAGATTGGGTTCCAGAGAAGCTGAAAACCCAGACACTTAACTGGGTTGAGACACTTAAATCAAGAGTCAGACCCTTAGCTGACTAAGCTACCCAGGCACCCGGCCACCTTCACTTTGAATTGTCAGCAGAGACTGCACAAGAACCAGTGATGACACACATTTACCCCTTCCAACCAAGAGGTATCATGCATTGAATATAAATTATATAAGTACATCTTTTATTTATTTTTTTTTTAAAGATTTTATTTATTTATTTGAGAGAGAGAGAATGAGAGAGAGCACATGAGAGGGGGGAGGGTCAGAGGGAGAAGCAGACTCCCCGCCGAGCAGGGAGCCCGATGCGGGACTCGATCCCGGGACTCCAGGATCATGACCTGAGCCGAAGGCAGTCGCCCAACCAACTGAGCCACCCAGGAGCCCCAAGTACATCTTTTAGAAGACATTGACAGTGAATTAAGAAAACCTCACCCGGCTATATGCTGTCTACAAGAAACTCACTTTAAATAAAGGTTATAAGCATGTTGAATGTAAAAGGATGGAAAAAATATTATGTAAATATTAAAGTAGGAATAGCTATTAGTACCTGATAAATTAGGTGGTCCATTAAGAAGATACAGCAATCGTAAATTGATTGCACCAAGCAAGTCACAAAATATGTAAAACAAAAACAGAAGAGATAAGCAAATCCACACTTAGAGGAGTGTTGAGATGTGCTACCAAATCAATAACTGGTAGAACAACCAGATAGAAAATCCGTAAGGATATGGAGGAATTCCACAGCGTCATTGACCAACAAGATCTAACTAACATTGATAGAGTACTCCACCCAACAAGAACAGATAAACATTCAACTTTCCATAGAACATACACCCATATAGACTACATCCTGGACCATAAAACAAATCTCAGCAAATTTAAAAGAATTCGTATATAGTTGTTCTCTGACCACAGTGGAGTAAAACTAGACATGAGTAACAGGAAAACCTCTGAACATTTGGGAACTAAATTTCTTGCTGAATATTGTATAAAATAAGAAATCTTAAGAGAAATAGTATATTGAACTGAATGAAAATGAAAATTTATCAGAATTTATGGGACCATAGCTAAAGCAGTACTGAGAGGAAAAGTCTTAGTCTCAATGTTTATATTAGGAAAGAGGAAAAAAATCTTTAAGCACTCATTTCACAAACCTAGAATAAGGAGAATGAAGTGAATAAGTTCAAAACAAAAAGGAAGGAAATAAGGAGAATAGCAGAAATCAGTGAAACTGAAAACAGAACAATAGAGGAAGAGCTGCTGCTTGGAGAAAATGAATAAAACTGACAAATGTGTAGCAAGACTGACAGAAGGGGGAAAAAATTACCAGAATCAGGAATGAAACAGGGCATCATGACAGACCATGAAGACCTCAGAAGGGACAGTATGAAATTGCTACGACCAGGTCTATAGATACATATTTGACAACTTAGGTGAGATCCACCATCTTTTCAAAAACAAAAACTACTGACTGACCCAGTATGGGATGGATATTTTGAATAGCCTTTTCACGATCAGGGAAATGAAATTCTAATTAAACAATTACCCAAAAAGAAACCCATAGGCCCATATGGTTTCAGTGGAGAATTTTATGAAATATTCAGTGAAGAATAAATGTGAATTTTTTGAAATCTCTTCCAGAAAATAGAAGAAGGAACATGCCAGTATTACCCTGATAACAAACCCATACAAAGCACAAAAAAGAACACTATCTGAAGAGAAAGAGAGCAACATCTCTCATGAACTTAGACACAAAGGTTCTCAATAAAATTTTGACAAATTGAATCCAGTGATTTGATTAGGTGGAATTTATTTCAGGCATCATGCTAGATTCTTTCCTTCACCAATCAGGTCTTGAGTGTCCTCATGCTTCCCCTGTTCCCTCCTTGAAAATCCATCTCATCAATGGATGACACTGCTCATGTATTTGGAGGTTGCATTTATTCTCCCAGTTCAGTTGGTATTTCAGCCATATCTCTAGGAAGAAATAGCTTAGCTCTTTTGACATAGGGGACTCAAGAATAAGCGAAGCAAGAGGGAGATGACTTTTGAGCAAGGGCCCATCCTCCCCGGAGTTTCCCCTGGAACTCTGTAATAGGCTGGACCTCCTTGAAGAGACAGCAAAATGGAATGTCCATATTGGCATCCAGAAGCTTCTGGGGGACAGGATTTGTCCACTTCAGTTGCTGAGGTACTTAAAATTGTTTTTCATTACAGTTTGAGGTCTATCCTGATGACCTATTGTTTTTAGTCAACTTTACAGATAAGCTTATGTTGTTTAACTTTCTTCTGTTGTCCATCCATGGTGGCTTATATGAAGGCCACATTTAAAGATAGAGGCTAGGGGAAATTCTTCCACTCCTTCCCCTTGCTTTATCCCTTCTGCAGACAACGTCACTTGTGAGCACTTGAGCCTTAGATCAGTGGTATCTCCTACATCTAAAAATCAGAGAAAACTCAATAGCATCACTCTTTGAAGAGGCAGCATTCACTTGAGTGTGATACCTTTTCTTCCAAACATGGGCTATTACTTCCACTGCCAAGAGGTCTCTTACCCAGAAAAGAAAGTGACAGCAGCTAAGCACCTCAATGTCAGCCCTGAAGCACATGCCTGCTTATTCTCCCCAAGCACCAAACTCATCATCTTGTCACCAGCCTCTGGTGCATCACGGGGTAAGTGGAAATCTTTCATCCTGTTTTCCTCTGAGAAGAGAGACTGTCCCTGGCCAGTGACTTCTGTTCTTCATAAAGTCTGACTTGAAAATTAACTGGGTTGTAGAAAATTAATGGGGTTGTAGTAAATTTCTTATCAGGACACAGAATCTATTTCTTCCAAATTCCTTAAAAACTACAAAAAATTTAGATAAAACCAAATTCATATGGTAGATGAGGGCTTTCTGTTTGTATAAATTTCAGGGCTTTTGGGGTAAGCTGAAGAAGAATCAGGATTGAAAACAGATTTTGAAGAAAGAAGATGTAGTGTTATGAGGGATCCCTTGATCCACTCCAGGAGCACAGGGGAAGGAGAGCTCTCTGAGGGGCTAATGGGGCAGCAGGCACTGTGTGAGTAAGGGATTACAAAGGAAACCTGTCACATTTCTGTTCTGAAAATATCTGAGATCTGGATTTCAAAGCAGTAGTTAAGGTTTTTATTCTATTGTATTTTATTTTTATTTTCAGTTTTCTTAATATGGACAATTCCTGCTCCCCTCCCCCCAAGAGTACCTAGGTTCTAGAAGCATGAGGCAGAAGGAGCCTGTCGAAGGTTTTTTCTGTTCCTTTTACCTGGAGCAGGGCACAGACATCACCGGGAGTAGGTGGCGTCAGGTCACATGTAATCCTGATCCCGGGGTTGATGGACAGGGTCCGCCCTGCTACATTTTCACTTTATAGGTGGCATAATAGGCAGATTCAGTCAGGCTCTTTGGGACTCACAAGGAGATAAATTCTCTTGTGGAGTTTCACACGTGAGTGGCTGGAAACTTATCTCTTGACCTGAGAGTTGACTGCTCTGTCAAGTGATAACCAGGAGTTTGGATGATCACTCCCAGCTGTCAGACCCTGACCAGGGGTCTTTCCTTCTACATCTGTCTGTGCAGCCTTCTGCTCATCCTTTTTGGTGCTCTGAGTTCCTTGGATTGAAAGATGGTTTATATTTGATATCATGAATAATTTTAACATTCTGTCATCATTTTGGTAATTTATACAGGTGAACTTTGAGCGATGCACATGCGTACTTACGTGTAATAAATAGGTTCTGACTATTAACACAAGCAAGCTTGCATCTGATTCTACACACATTACTTCATACTCAGGTGATTTCTTCAGCACCCTTGACCCAGAGGTGGCAGCCCTAACATGTGTCATGGTTGGAAAAAAAAAAAGGAAACCTGCACAACTTGAGAGTTCTTCCACAATGCCCTCTTAAACACAGCAAAAAAGAAAGTTTGTAAAGTAATTCATGTTTTGGTGTACTACTTTGTAGCTTGTGCAGTGCCTCCAGGTACTTTATATTGACTGCTTTCCATGAAAACTCAGTGTGGGAGGCAGGATGTGTTTACTCATAATTAAGAATGGAATTGAGTTTCAGAGAAATTGAATAGCTAGTCTAAGGTCACATTGTTGGAAATTGCCTAGTTGACACCACTTCTTATTTCACAGTCCAGCATCTCCGTCTACCTCATCTCCACTCCCTTCTTACAGATATATGGTGTCAACACGTGGATGAAGTCAATGTGGGGCCATAATGGAAAGGGCAGGAAGGAGCCACGTGGCCTTGATTTTCATCCTCAGTGAAGGGTTGTTTTTATGTCTGTGCCCTCTTCTATCTTCCCTGAAAGAAAAACAGAAAAGGACAGAATCTTACTCATCTCATGCTTGAGACACAGTAAGAACTCAATTTCAATGCATGAATGATAGCGAATTTATGAGTTACACATTAGGTTTCACAGTAGAGGTGACAGAACAGTGGGGAGACCAGGGTAACTACTGGGCCAGGAAGAAATCCATGTTGGCCGCATGTATTCTTTCCTGATATCCAATTTATTCGTTCTCTGTAGGTAACATCCAGCTCAGTACAACATGCAGTATAGACCTCCTAAGGAGGAAAAAAACTGTTACAAGAACACACCCATTGTTTGAGTTCATAACACGGTTGCCCCCAGAAGCTCTAACATTGAACTTTGTGTGACCTGCAGATCCTGGGAAAACTAAATTGTTTGACAGGTGAATCTAAAAAATGTTTTACATATTCTAAGTGAAGTAAGTCAGACAGAGAAAGACAAATACTGCCTGATCTCACTTATATGTAGAATCTACAAAAGCCAAACTCCTAGAAATCATAGATGGGTGGTTACCAGGGGCCTGGGGTATGGGGAAATTGGACATTTGGTCAAAGGGACAAACTTATGAGATGAGCAAGTTCTGGGGAACTAAAATATAGCATGGTGACTGTAGTTAACAATATTATATTACATGCCTGAAATTTGCTAAGAGTATAGATCTTAAATTTTCTCAACACACACACACACACACACACACACACACACACACAAATGCTCAGATGTGATGGATGTGTTAACCAACCTTTAACCTTTATGTAATTATTTTACAGTGTGTCCATATATCGCATCATCACTGTTGTATACCTTGAACTTATACAATATTATTTGTCAATTACATCCCCATAAAGCTGGGAAGAAAACTAAAAAGCACTTCACAGATTGTAGAACCCTGGAATATACATTAGATACGAATCCAGAGTTTTTGGATTCTAGCTGTTTCTTTTTTACATTAAAAGGTTTAAAAATGAAGTTAATATATGAATACATACTCATTATTAAAAGTTTCAAGATACAGATAAGTATATAGAATTAAAAAGTTAAAATCTTTTTTAAAAGAAATGCCTATGTAATATTCCACAGTATGGATGGACCATGATCCAACCATTGAATTTGGCACGATTTTTTCCAAGGTGACAAAGCCTGTGGTAATAGACATTTTCACACATGTCTTTGTGTACATGGAAATATATGTTGGATAGATTTCTAGAGGCAGAATTTCAGGATCGAATAATAAATTCATAAATAATTTTGATAAATATTGCCTCCTAAAAAGTTGTATCCTTTATAATATCACTCATTTCTCGTATTCCTGTGAATACTGGATTTGCTTTAGAATTTCTTTTAGAATCTTTAAAATTTCTGCCAGGGTAACGCAGTTTGTTACAGCAGTTTTTCTTAAGACCTAGAGTGATGGTTTTTGTTTGATCCTATTAGCAGAATCTACAGAATAGGTTCATTAATCCTACTTCAGGCAAGTTGGGAAGCTCAAAGAGGGAACAAACATGGTGTGATTATTATATATTATTCTGGCAACCCAAAGTAGAATCACACTCACAAACATTGTTTTCAACTCCTTAGAGATGAAATCCTCCTTCATCCAAGTCTGTTCATGGGGTATGGATTGTAAAGTTTTCAGAAGCATGGAGACCGCATATGCCCCCATCTTCACCCACATTCACTCAGTGATGGACACAGCGTCACAGGGCAGTTGCCAAGGTGGGGACTGCAGCACCTGTCTCAATGTACTCCAATTGCTCCATGTCCTGTAAATGAGCCCCCATTTTCCATATGGAGCTTGCTGAACATCCCGCACTCAGAGTTCTGAATAGGACCATGCAGTCCTCTTTAAGAAACGCTAGAATAAGCTAAAAATGCTGATGTTAGATGACTGTGCCGCTTATCTGCAGATGGTGGCATTATGTGACCATAGTCCCCAGTGAGGCACATAGCTTACTCTGCAGTTTCATGTAGAAGCCTTCCATGCTATAGAGGATCCTGATGTTCTGCCTCTTCATGGAGGAGGAAGCTGGATGATGGTTGCCGAGGTGCAGTCTGAGGCTACATTTGCCAATATTTGGGAGCTTTCATGGAGGGAACTCTCTAGCTGTGACCCTTGATATGACAGACGAGGCTGAAGCTCTTGCCCATTTTCTGCCTGGGGTGGACCCTAGGAGTGCCCTCTGTTGTTACCCCCTGAAGAGGCTACACAGGAGACAGGAGGTTTTCATGTTAGCCCATCAGCAATTGCTCATGGAGCATCTGATTTGGGACCAATCCTGTGCTAGATGTGGGAGCTGAAGGAAAAGATAAAACACTCCCTACCCCAGGCTATTTAGTGTGAAACGAATGGCAAAGAGCTTAATGTTTTGCTAGAATTTGTCAGAGTTGTTTTTAATCTCTCTCTGGCCTTCAGGTGGCTCCCACTCTAGGTGAAGTGCCAATTTTCTTAAGTTCTTAAACCCAGTTTGCAGTTTCCTTTTACTCTAAAATATACATACTGCCATAGTATTAGTCTCTAGCTAACTTCTGCTCAGAAGCCTTCAGAGTCCACCCAGTTAGGCGTGGTTTAAAGTGCAAATTCTCAATGCTTCTAAACCAAGGGTCGGCATTCTCTTCTCATCACCCTCTAGCCTTGAGCTTTTATTGCTTTTGTACTGACATTTGTTCCTCTTTCCATGTTAGGTTACTTGCAGTTCTGCCAACACTTTCCATTTCATTTTTTCCTGGAGAGTCCTCACCTCAAGCCTCATTAAAAACATTGCCACCTCCATGAAGCCTTTCCTGACTACTTTCAATAGCAATTTGACCTCGTTTCTAAATTCGTACAAACATTGGTTTGCAAGTCCCATGATACCTAACATCATGTTGCCTCATGTAGAAGCACTAGTAGAGGGTAAATATCCAAAGCACAAAGATAAAGTGGTGGTCTTCCTGGTATCTTCTTCCCAATGGTAGTGACTGGTCCATTCTAAAGGGAAATGTTAAATAAATCAACGGTCTTTAAAATGTAGGAATTCAGAGGAGGCGGCTCTCAGTATAAATTGACGTATTTAGGAGACATGTAAGCATGAGACTGGATTTTTCAGGGTTCCTCATGTGGTCAGCCACCCAGTGTCCATGTTTGTGGGGTTATGTGTGGAGGCATTTGTAGTCTTTCCTAAGTGTGCTTTGAGACAGGTGTAGCCAAAATCCTTGTCTTCTAAACTTGGCATATAATATTACAGAATACTGGACGGGTTGTGTTTGTGATTTGTTTGAGGCCACAGCACAGCTGCATAACATTTTATGGATCCATTTTATACAGTGGGGTTTCTCATTTTCAAAGAGACTCATTAAAAGTCTTATTAAGCTATTAAGTATCCTCAAGGTGATTGTGTGGCTTAATTACAAAAGCTCTCTTCATGGCAGACTTCTAGGCAGAGGACCATTCCCACCTTCACAGAGTAGGTTTTGATTTTATCTTTTCCTCTCAAGTATAACAACCTAAGTTTCAACTTTGCTTTTTTCAGAAGAAAAAAATTCTCATAGTGTTTACTATTTGTGAAGAGGAGAATTTATTTATTTGTGGGAGAATTGCAGCCTCCTATGCATTCCTGAAAGATTTGTACTTTAGTTTACCAGGTTTCAGAGAGGGCAGCTGTGGACTTTCCATATACTCAAGGGTAGGCATTTTCTAGAATGTTTCCAGTGCTGCCCAGAACATCGCTCAAGTCTGTGTTGAACCAATGGCAGCAGCAGAAGGCAAGTCAGGGAACACAGCAACATCTGGCTGAGCCTTTGGCTGTACCTCCAAGCAAGAGCACTTGGAGACATTCCTAGCACACTTCACGCACACTCCTGCCCCTGGGCCTTTGCATTTCCCGTTCCTTTGATCTAGGATACTCCTCCTCTTAGATGCCTGTATGGTTTACTTTCTCACTTCATTCTGTGCTGATGTGACCTTACCAGCCAGTGCCCCCCTGAATACATAGAAAGAGATTCACATCCCACTCCTTACCCCATCCTATTCCCACAACCCCACACTTTATACCATTTACCCTAATTTCACAGTATTCACCATTTGGCATAATATGTATTTACTTACTTATTTTTATTTGTATATTTTTACTATCTTCATCTGTTAGAAGTTAAGCTCCAGCAAAGCAGGTGGCTGTTTTTTTGTTTTCATTTTTTGTTTGTTTTTTGTTGTATTCCTAGGGTTTAGAACAATACCTGGCATGTATTAAGCACTTAATATATATTGAATGAAAAGAAATCTATTGAATGAAAGTGTCCTTTAAGACACTAAAGAATAGTATATTATTAGTGGGCAAAGAGCTCTTGGAAATAATTTAGTGTCCCCCTTTCCCTTTACACAGGGGGAAACAGAAGATCAGGGAGGTGGTGTGACTCCCAAGGTAGCTTGGTGATCAGTCATAAAGCTGGGGCCTGCCCCTGCGGCTCTGACTTGCAGACTGTGCCCTGTACCATGGGACCAACTCCATATGAGGTGCTTTCTCATATTTTAAACTCTTCGACAAGAAAAAGGGGGGGAAAAGCCAGGTCCCATTTGAGAGAACAAAATCAAGAAGGGGTGTCAAGGGATTTGATGATTTGCCAGGGCAAAGAGCAGGTCCCACATTCCTGAGGACCCATGGATAAACGTGTATCTCCTCAGTGTATTTAACATATAGTGTTGTTGTAACCAAAGCAATTGAGCAAACAGGAAACATACTGAGAAATCAATATCTCTTGCCGCTTAATAACGACATATCATTTTGTAAAATGGAATGCCGCAGCATGGTGGTGATGCCATTTGTTCTCGATGGTGACATTCTGTGCGGTGTAACAACACATCATGCATGGTTAGCAGATGTTCTCTGAGTCCCTTCTAACAGGTTGAGAGAAAAGTTTACCAAGAAACATACCCTGTTTTGAATGGCTCAGTGGGATCCGCTCAAATATAAGAAATTGTGACTGTTTCACACAATGGTGTTCTTGGATCTCGTTTGCTTTGATCAAATGGATCTCAGGCTACACCCAGCCTCTGTAGGCCTGATGATGCCTCTGTGTAGCCAGTGACCTGGGGAATCCTTGCATCTGCGCTCTCCTTCCTCTGTGTGGTTCTGGGAACATTTCCGTGCCTGAAATCATCACCTTCCCTCTTCTCACCAGTTCCTGTCTTTTCTGTCGTCTTTCACAACCCTATTCAAACTCACGCTGGACCATTTTCCTCAAACTGCCTCATCATCATTCCTTCACTCTGCGTCCGCATCCTCCGTCACACATTCCATAGCTATTGTGATCCTATTACATTCCTCTCCATGCTTGTTGGTGAATGTTCTTTTGCCTTCATGTCAGTATCTACCATGCACGGTGGGGAAGGGTGGAAGGAAGGGGTGAGACAGTATCCTCTCCAGAGTTGCTGAGCTTCTTGTGAGGGAAGTCTGTGATTCATGAATCCATTAAAGGACCATTAATTGTAAATCATGGAAGGAAACATGGAATTTGGTGTCAAAATCTGGACTTAAACCTTTTTCCCACTATTAGCTGTATAACCTTGGACAGATGACTTATTCTAAGAGCTTAATCTTGGCCTCATCCGAAAGACCCTCACTGTTATGGCAGCTCTAGTTAGATCCAGGTTCCAAGGGCAGAAGCCCCAGGAAGTTTGCCCAGTTCTTGTTACCATTGGAGATGACATGGGATGATGATGGAGGAACAATTGCTGATCAAGAGCAATCTGAAGGGCACCAGGGAATCCCCCATACTTAAAAAAAAGTTTTTTCCAGTGGACTCCTGGAAATACACCATAGTCATTGATTCCTTTGACCTGAGCACTTGTTTCATTTTTGAGGATCTTTTTTTAAAATATGTGTTTTTAAAAATATGAATTAGAGACTCTTCTGTCCATGATACAGATGGCTCTGGCCCTGGCTTGAGGCTTGTTTCCTACAGGAGGGATGGGATTAGGGGGACCCAGAAAGGCAGAGGAGAAAATCACTCCTGGTTAAAACAGTTTCTCTGAATTCACAATTTTGGCCAAAACTGTTCCTACATATGAAAATTGCTTAAAGAGCCACATGCTCTGCTTTGCCCTTATATTAGAATGAACAAGAAAAAAATGCTTATGTGTATTTGGGGGTTGTGAACTCTTTATTATAGGGATATTTATTTAAAATTTTTCTTAGAAAAGATTTAGGCGTTTTTTTCCACGTTACAGAAATGTTAGCCTTGCTCAAATAGAATCAAAAATCGGCACATGACAGAATCACTCCCCTAATATTTACTGAGAGTTCGTCTCTGAAAAATAACTGGCTACTCTCAACGCAGGTGCGGAAATGATCCAAAACAAATTGGGCTTCCTCTCTGTGAAGGTGCGGATGTAATGCAGCATGAAGGATGATGAGGCTCAATCTAGTGTAAAACCAGCACAGGCAAAAGGGCCTGAGAATTTGTTACCAGGGAAAAATGCTGTCACTCCTGATGATTACATTAAAATGACTTGCCTGCCTGCCCCTGTCCTCCTCCAAATATGCTAGAACGTGGGACGGACGCGGAACCAGGTGTTTGGGAAAACAGACACAAATGATTTTCTCATAGCATGCACGTTTCGTTGTACATCTCACAAGGACAGGGATTGCCCCTGCTGGAGCCAGAAGCCCAGTTATCATTTCAAGAGAAGTGGAAGTGAAGGGTTTGTGGCACAGGGCTTTTCCCAACATGCCCTCTCTATGAACTTTGTGTTTTCTTCTCTCAAAAATTTCCCATCAACATCTAACATGGTTACTGGTGCAGGAGAGTGCTTGGCTGGGCCCACAGTGGTCTGGAAATTAAAAAAAAAAAAAAAAAATTCCTTTCATGCTGAAATAATGCTGAATATTCTTCACTGCACTCTCAAATGTGTTTGTCCCAGTGACTCTGTGAGTTAGCTAGGCTGGAAGGAATTGATAGAATGTGGAAGATAAAGGGGTGAATAGAGATCATCTTCCTTTCCCCCCAACCCCTGTTCCCTCGTCTTATTGACAAAGCGAAGGGAGGCAACCTGCCCAGAGTCACACAGACTGACTGACATCAGATCTCCCAACTTGGACCAGGCTGTTACCACTGGAAACCGATTGTAGGCAAGCAGAAAAACAAGTAACATATGTATATAAATATGTTGATCAGTGGCTAATTGGGTAGGGAGAAAGGAGCTGTCTTAGTTCAAAAATACTATATGGGGCGCTGATGTGTCTGACTCTTGATTTTGGCTCAGGTCATGGACTCAGGGTTGTGCTCCGCACTCAGCAGGGAGTCTACTTGAGATTCTCTCCCTTTCCCTCTGCCCTTCCCCCTGCTCACATGCCTGAGCTCCCTCTCTCTAAAATAAACCTCTTAAAAACATACTACAGACTGAGGGGCTTAAATAACAAATGTTTATTTTTCAGTTCTGGAGGCTGGGAAGTCCAAGATCAAGGCACTGGTGAGGTCCCACTTCCCACCTTGTGGATGGCTATGTTCTCATTGTGTCCTCACATGATGGAAAGCAGAGAGAGGAAACCAGCTGTTCTGTGACTCTTACAAGGGCACTAATCCCGATCATGGGGATACTCCCCTGATGACCTCATCTAATCCGAATTACCTTCCATGGACCTAATCTCTTAATACTGCCACATCAGGGGCTAGCGTTTCAACACTGAATCTAGGTGGAGGGCATAAACATTCAGCCCCTAACAGGTGATTTTGGAATCTCAAACAAGAAGGGTGAGGATAGCTTAACATTTTGAAAAAAGAAATTGCTGGGTGGTTTTAATCCACGTACCCCTCTACCATTGTAGAGAAGGTAACATTTCTTCCTTCTGTATTTTAAAATGTCTATCCCAAAATGTGTAAGGAAAAATGAAGAGATGTGTGTGGTGGTGGGAGAGGAGGGCTCATGGCAATGCACACTGACCAGGCACCCACACAGTTGCTGGGTAACAGAGGCATTATGTGATGCTACAGTGACTCTATTTAAGGTAGGTGGAGGTTTGGCTTCGGCTGTCCTACGTGTTTATGGTTTAGGTGAGATAAGGCACATTCTTTCTGGCATTCTCTTTGATTCCCCCTTTCTGATCACTTTACAGGGTAGCCTCTGGGCTTTCCCCCTGGGAGACAGCATGCACCTGTGTAGAGAACTGTGAGGTCTGCAGTGACAAGAGTTGCATTCTTTTACTGGCCACTTACCAGCTTTATAACCCTGGGCAGGTCACTGTCCTGCAGGGCCTTACTTTTTTCATCTGGAAATTTTGGAGGCTAATACCTTCCTCGTTGGCTGGCTTTGAAGAGTACATATGTTCGGTATGTGTAGTAGGTGTGTGTGTGATATTTGTCATGTTCTGGCTTCCTGGAACTTTTTAACACCTTCACTATGAATGTGTAGTCTTACTAGTCTTTCTTCCCACAGAGGCAGCTAGGAACTCCTACGCCAGTCCTCATGGCAGCAAAAGCACGAGCTCTGTTGTGTGCATTCTTGAGGCTGATTTAGCAGGGAACAACCCGAGGAAGGAGGTTACAGATAGATTCTACTATTTTTGGCAAAGTTAGTTATGGAGCCCAGCTTTGTGTGTCTTTAGTGATTGTAAAGTCAGGCTTCTGGTTTAAAAATGATACTGGTGCTGGTAACATTCGTGGTTCCTGTTGGTGGTTTGTATTAGTGAATATACTGGTTAACCCAGTCTATTCTCTTTTTAAGCCTGGGTGGGTTATATTTTTCGGTTCCCTTGTTCCCTGAAGTGTATGCAAGTATGTGTGAGTGTGTGTATGTGTTTCCTTCTTGAGACCAGGGTCCAGTCCATTTGGGTTTATATCAAAAAGAATATGATGTTGGCTGATTACATTTGATTCTACCCAAAAGGATCCTTGGGCGACCTTGACTTCAACCTAAAGTCTCTGTGGACTTGTCAGTTAGCGCTTTCATTTTCTTGATCATGGCAAATTAGATTTTGGTGGTCTTTCCCATTCTGGCTCTCAAGGTGTTAAGGCTTTCCTTTTAGGATGATTAGTGCTTCTATTCTAATTTGGATCCATTTCACTAAAATTCCTTTACATATTTTATAGCTCTGGTGCCAGGATAGTTTGATTTCTCTGGTTCCATCTGCACAGACTTCATTCCTATTGGGGAAAGTCATCTGTTTTTCTTAGAAGCCCCTTGATTGAACTCTGTAACAGTGGACTTCAGGAGAAATGTGCCTTTGGAGACTACTGTGATAATCAAAACTGTTCAGATCCCACTTGCGTGTGAGAGAAATTCTTCCCCACCCATCAGCCTGGTGCCACTCAAGGTGGTACCAGTAACAAATCGTTTAAATTTAGCACTTTTTCACATGTCAGATACTGGAATTACAAAACCATGATGCACAGTTTCTTCCATCAAAGAGAGACACAACTAATGTGGCGAGGTAAGTATGCACAGAAGTCCACCTCCTCCCAATATGCAGGAGTGGTAAGATGTCAGTAAAGTCTAAATGGAGGCATAAAAAATAGACTTTTGGCAAGGGGAGAAGGATGGCATGGCAAAGGTAGACCAAGATGGTAGAGTTGGGGAGACCAGGGTGACTCAACATGGAGGTATGAGGTGACATGGTTAGCTAGGCAACTGCAAGCAGTACTAAGGGTTCATGCAGAAGGCAGGGAGCGGTCACATGGGTTGATAGGGAAGATGACAGGGTAGAGGAGGGAAAAGTTTTCCCTGACCCTCTCAGGGCTTCTGACTGGGTCTGAAAATTAAACTGACAAAGACAGATTAAACAGGAAAAGAAGGATACAAGTTGTTTAATATAAGGTGTATGTGACCTGATAGTCTTCATGAGGAAATGAGGACCAAAAGAGATGATTAAACCTGAGTAGGTTTGTGTTAGGTTTGATGAAGAGTGGAAACTTGTGGAAAGAGAAACTAGCACAAAGAGTATGAGCTAAGTGTAATAAACAGGTTGGGGTGGGGGCGTACTCAGCAAGGCCTGTTCATTGAGATTGCGCTCTGTGTCTCTTTGGGGAAATAAAGATGATCCTTCCCTCCAGGTATAGAGAACAAGAATACCTCTCACGTGAGGATTTTAGAAACTGTTTCAGCCAAAGGTCAGAAAGTTCTTGCTGCATATGTATTTCAGTTTGAAATACTCCGTCTGTCAAGGTGTCCTGTTTTGGGGTAGCATGTCCCCTCCCCTCAATACAGAGGGTCTTGTTCTTTATGGTGGATGCTAATGCTTTGCTGTGACTGCAGGCCTGAGTAACAGGCCAGGTTAGGGTGGACAGGCCTAGGTGAGGGGCAGAGTTGAGGGGAGGTAGGTATAGTTTACTTCTTGCCCCTGAACTGTGGGGTTGGCCTTGTTTGGAGTTCACTTCTTTTTTGGTTCCCAGGTGCCTCTCTAGACCTCTCTAGACCTGCTGACTCAGAGGGTGTGACTTTGGTGATCTGTACTGTGCGTTTTCTCCTCATTGAGATGAGAAACCCTTAGGGATAAGCCATACCTAAAATCTGCAGCCCTTGTGGGACTTGATCTTTTCTATGCTTGGACATTTACCTCCTGTATTCTTTTACTCTGAGGATACAAATATTCCTCACCACTTTTGGGGGGTGGGGGAAGTTCTGCTAACATCAGCCACTTTCCCTGTAATCAGTACTGTGATCCCCAACCTTGAGAGCATCTCAATGATTTCTTCATAGTCTCTTCTGACTTGAGGGTCTCCTAATAGGTTATCAAGGGATTGCTACACAATTTATGAAACATTCTGGACTTGAATATTATTGTATGATCTAGGGAACCAAATTTAATCTTTGGACTTCCAAGTCTACTAGGCTAAAAATTAACTTAGCAATTAGAAGTGTGCTTTGACACTGGAATGAGTTCTCACTGCAGGAATGCCTTTGAAAAGCGATCTGGCTCACTATGATTGATCTATTGGGTGGAGCTTCTTAGCAAGCTGCTTCCTTCAGAAGTTGATGGAGGAACATCTGTGTTCAGGGAATCACTGTTTGCTGATCATTGAGGCAATCAGGTATTGCAAATAGGTGAGCTGTGACCAGATGAACTCATGAATGACAGCAGGGGACAGCATGTGACCTCAATATTTATACTGGGGCACCATGATCACTAAAGCTCTCTCTCTTATTTTAAAGCAGAAGAAACTATCATCAGTGGATAAAACTGGATTTAATAGCAAGCCCCTATAAACTCATGATTTTCTGAATGGAGCATTTTTCTACAGATAACAAGAGGAATAAATACAGCCATGATATTTCTATAGATTTTTTTTTTTTTTTAAACTCTGATACTTTTTTTGAAAAGCAGACCTTAAAGAATAATCCTAGAAAAATGGCTATTGTTACAGGGGAATAGACCACTAAAAAAACTTCAACTGTCCATTCTTGGTTTAAAATTTGTCAGTCTTTTCTGATTGTTTTTCTTATTTGTTCCAGATTCCTCAGGTTTGAGAGCTAGAAAGATAATTCAGTAATGACATTTAAGTGGCATTTTAAAGAATGGGTTCATAGTATAGGTCAAGATATTATATAATGGTTGTAATTTGGAAGCAGGCACAGACAAATATTAGCCTTGACTTGTGCAATAACTGGACCAAGAGAACGCTTGTGTCTAAATAGCCCTTCTCTGAAGGAGGAAGAATGGCATAGTCCCCATCCCTTTCTTTGAGTGATTATAAATGACTTTGTACATATGTTAATAAGGCACCCAGTAGTTCAAGGTTCCCTTAGGTTCCTTCACAATGATTCATAAATCTAGACTCTCCTTTTTAAAACCATTTTTGCATATTACCAGTAAATATTCTCACATAGAGGATATACAGAGTATCTCAACCCTTTACAATCATGAACTCAGTGAAATATTAATCCCGAATCCAATTACCTTTACTAGAGCAATCTCACATATGAAAAAATGGAGGCTCAGGGATGCCAATAACTTGTGCCAGGTCAGCCATCTGGTATGTGACTGAGCTAAGGTTCACACACAGCTCTCAGGGACACAAAAGGCTCTCGGTGTACAGAGCACACTGCTGTTCTCCACCAATGTGTTAGTCTCTGCTGGGATGAGTTTTACCTGATTTCTCTTAATTCATTTCTTCCAGGGATTACCTTTAAAATCTGCATGTTTAATAACCAGCTCTAGAATTTTGCCAGCATTGGACCTTAAGCTCCCTGAAAGTAACTGGATATTCTTTCCATGTCTTCTATCCTGGGATTCATTCATTCTTTAGTGAGTGTCCTGCACGTTCTTGTTAGGACGTTGTTTTCTCTAGAGGAAAAAGCATGCTGAAGAATAGGTGTTGAGTGCTGCCTGTTCTGTCTTCTACCCCTCTTCCTGAGTTGGCTGCTGACATCTAGGACCCTTGCATTCCCAGCTTCCACCCTGAACATTACAGGGATTTCTCCACAATCATTCTACTGACATTTGACTTGGCCGGCGAATCTGCTCCAGTTCATAATGAGACTGAGCATCAAGAGTAAACATGGATTTAATACAATAACTTGTATCTGACTAATTTATTTAAAAACAGACATCATAAGCCTGGATTCCATTCCCTCTTTGAAGGAACCCTTCCTGAACAAAGACTGATGCCTTTATTTTCTGAACATATATGCGGTAATATAGGAATGAATGCGGTATTCAGTGGAATGCATTTAATTTTTTTCCCCCTTCCCATTTGAAACACAAGTTGAAAATGACATTTGTCACAAGAGGACTTTCATTCTCAGGGCATTGTGTGTGCATTCATCTTAGGAATATGATGGACTGTGTGAAACCTTACAGTTTAGGGGATAAGGTCCAGTGGGAATCCATAGGGCCATTCATGCAGAAATGCTCTGGAAGACCCATTTAGACCAACCTTGAATACATACTTACTCCTTTAATCCTTGCCAACTGCCAACTGCTCTTTTATGAAGCCCAGCCTTGCTGTTCTCAAAGAGCTTATTATTAAAATTGAGCTACGCACAGCCCGGTATTCACCATCTGTTAGAAGCTGGATCACTGCTGGTGTGTTTACAAACTACCTTGCACACTCTTTATCACCGGCACATATTTTGGGATAATGTAGATACATCTTTTCCTGGTTATTTTCATTAAAACATATTGGGTGACAATATGGCATTCTCCTTGGTCAACATTTGGCATAGATGAATCAATAGGAAAAACATTTAAGTTGTGCTGGGTGGCTGATGTGTAGGTATCTTTACAATTTGTAAACAACAGCCAAACTGATTTACTGTTCTTGTATACATCACAGCATTTCAGCAGTTGTGTGTGGTGTGTGGGTTCTAGAAACTTTTGGATCCACCCAACAATGCTATGTATTTTGTTAATATTATAAAAACATTATGAATAGTAAAAACTTCCATTTTTCCCAGAAATGTGTTTAGGAAAAAGAATATCCCAATCAAGTGAATCTTGTGCTTAACCAGAATTTTCCATTTTATGTTTAGATTACCAATTGCCAGAGAAAGGGGGTATAGTGAAATCAGTGTCCCCTAAAATTCTGTTGAATACCATTGACAACATGTTTAAAAATCTGAAGACCTCCCCAAGCTTTAGGATCACTGTTCTAAACATAAACTTAATTACCCATAATCTGATAGAAACAGGGGAGATGTGGATATTGGGTTGTATTTCCTTATTTTAGGACATATCCTGGAAGTATTTTCCCCCTCAAAAAATTCCTCAAATCAGGCTTGTGACTTGATTGTAGAAGCTAAGTTTGGCAAGAACAAAGTTGGATATTTGAATTGTAGTTCAGGCAGAGAAAATGGCATGAGAAAAATTAAGCTTCATTTTAAGATACAGGTGATTTGGTCTATGACCAGAGCCCTCACAACAAAATGTGAGGGGCTATCTTCTTTGAGGGCCACAAGTACTTATGAAGGATAATGAGCACAAAGTTTTCCGATGACAGACACCAAGATGTAAACAAATGTTGCTGTTTCATGCATTATCCATGAGGAAGAGAGACACGTTATAATAGGAGATGCTTCTCCAGCTTTCTCCCAGCCGAACTCTTACAAGCCCTTTTAATCAACATTCTCAGATGCTCTGCTTAAATACGTGCCTTATAATGTATTTGAAAGCCTAATATGTCTTTTGGAGTGTCCGTTCTTTGAATTATCACAAACCATTTTATTTCTAGGAATGGTAATACTTTGACTTTAGAATCCTTTTCCCATCTTTGCTCTAATTTGGTTTTCATAACTATCATGAGATGCTGTGAGATAGTTAGCATTCCTATGCACTGATGGAAGAAAGAGAAAAAAAATCTGAGTCCAAGGCAGGCAGCAAAGAAGTGTTTGAGGATTCACCAGGTGATAAAAAGGCATATTGGCCAGCAAGAGAGAAATAATGATATTCTCATTTTCTTAATGACCTAGAACAATGATATTGGGCATTAAAATAGAGTATCTGTGGGCATTTTAGTTAAACTGTGTTTTTGGTTTTCTTTACTTTTTTCAACATTTTACTGAACAGATATTATGGGCGCTATTTTCTTCACTGAAGTGGTCACCCTTGTTGCTCTTTCAGTGGGAGAGCTCTACTCATGCTCATTCTACCAGTGAGTGCCAGCATGGGAACTTCTCTCCACCATTGCGGGGAGGTGCAGGGGTCCCCATACAAATACATTTTTTTTTTTAAAAAGAGGCTTAATTCTCCCTTTTGAATAAAAGAGACTTCTCCCCATCCTTTTTCTTAGAGGATTTACTTTAAGAAACTTGTAAGTTCTTTCTCTGGCTCTTTGAAATGTATGTAAATCTTTTTAGAAACTAAGACTGTTGTCAGCTTTATGACCCCAGGAATGTTGGTCTTAAGCACCTGGGAGCCTTCTCTTCGAAATGTGAAAATAAAAAAAATAGTACCCCTATTTCCCAGTTGATGTGGAAGGTGGAAGCCTCACTTCAGGGCATGCCTGGTCTCCAGGTTACAAAACTACCTCCTAGCAAAAAGATGTGGGAAGTTTATTTTTTTCCTTTCCATAGGACCAGTTAATTAACATGGATGGGTCACCCTAGTTACCAGGTAATTTTTTTTTTTTTTAAGATTTTATTTATTTATTTGAGACAGAGAATGAGATAGAGCATGAGAGGGTCAGAGGGAGAAGCAGACTCCCTGCCGAGCAGGGAGCCCGATGTGGGACTCGATCCTGGGACTCCAGGATCATGACCTGAGCCGAAGGCAGTCGCTTAACCAACTGAGCCACCCAGGCACCCAGTTACCAGGTAAATTTAGGATGAGCTCTATGTGATAAATGGTGCTGCCGGCTCTTCTTACTTGAGTACTAGTTATTATTTATCTAGAGAACACATAGGTGGTGGTTTGTATCTGCCTGGCTATATAAAAGGGTAAGATTCTGTTCTGTCTTTGTAATTTCTTAGTGGATTGTCTGGGATATGCATCATATTCTTCTTTAGTGTTTATTCAATAATCAGATATTTTTCTACCACTGTTCTGGAGAGGTTTTTGGAGTTGGGAAGAGAATTTTTTTCCCAGTAGGCTCCATGCCCAACATGGAGCCCAGTGCAGGACTTGAACTCACGACCCTAAGATCAAGACCTAAGCTGAGATCAAGAGTCACATGCCTAACCAACTGAGCCACCCAGGTGCCCAGATTTTTTTTTTAATGATAATTACACAACAATTTAACATGTAACTTAGGGGATTTGTGGGGAAACATCCTCAGTAGATGATCAAATGAGGTGGCGAGAAATCATTCAGGTCAGAGCTGGCACTCTTATTCTGATCAAAATGACTCTTGGCTGAGTAGGAGGTAAGCAAAAATGGTAATGCAGGGTAAGAAGTTCTCTTCAGCTCATTCACTTCCCTGGATGTTTAAAAAATGTCCTTCATATATGCTCTCTATTCCATCTACTTGTCCAGGCATTTCCCAGACTCTATTCCAGGAAGACTTTCTTGGATTGTTTTCCAGACTTCTGGGCTTTTCCTTCTAAGACTAGCACCTACTCCGCTGTGGCCAAATTAACATTCTTCTTTCAATCCTCAAAACATTCCCTTCTTTTCTTCACAGTTGTTTTCACATGGCTTTCATGGTTGATTAAGAGCCAGTATGGTGACTAACATAACACACAACATAATAAAATAAATTAAAAAAATAATCACACACAAAAAAGAGTTAAAACCCAAACCATTAGCAGCACAGGACTTTTTGAGGCTTTGCCTTTCAAAATCCAGTAGGACCATGAAGGTGGTGAGGTGGTGGTGGTGATGGCATTGGGGTGGTTTCTCCAAGTACAGATTAAATAATGAACAAAATTAAACAATTGAAGTGTTCATGTTTCAAAAAGAAAACCCTAATTTTCTAATGCTTTTTCAAGTGCATTTAGATAATTGCTTCACATTATCTGAATCTGCATGGGCCTCCTTTGGAGCAGGATTTGTTTGCTTTGTAATCCACGCAGTCAAGAAACAATTTTCCCTCTGTAATAGTACGCCTTGAATTCAAAGTGATCCTCAGAAATTTGGGCATCTCCTTGCCTTGGTGTTCTATTACCCTTCAGTAAAGTTATAGCTAAAACATTAAAAGGCTATAAATTATTTAAGCAATATTTATATCACTTGGGTAAAGTTTCATTTTATCAAATATTTCCCAGTGCAACTTTTTATTCCTTTCTTTGGCTCCAATGCAGATAATGCCTAACAGGCAGGCGGCTTTCCCCTCTTGGTGTCCACCTCCAGGCTGGCTGCTTCTGGATTTTGCTTTGGTGTTTTCTCAACCATAGAATGACACCTTCTTCTTAAGGTCTTCAGTATTAGCAGCTAGTACTGGAGGAGATGGGTGATGACCTTCAGTCATGCACTGTTGAATATTCACCTTGACTATCTGCGTGTAGCCCTTCTTGTTTCTCCATGTGCTGTAACATCCACCAGTTTGCATTAACACTGTTGTTATAACTGACCATTTTCTGAGCCCTTACTATGTACAAAAAATTTCATGGGCTTTTTATATACATTATTTCATTTCTAAAACCACATGAGATAAGTACTGTGTATATCTCTGTTATCCAGAAAAGAAAACTGAGGGTTAGTAAGTTGAGGTAAGTTGCCCATGGTCACATGGTAAAGCACCCTGTCTTGACTCCAGAGCTGGGCCTTTAACTATATTGCTGGACTGCTGTGAAGTAGGTAGAGTTTGTATTTGGTTACTAATATTAAATTGGTTCAAGATAGCATTTAGGACACAGGAAGCTGAGTCAGTATTGCATGGTAATTAAAGATATAGCTCCATTGTCTGAATGCCTGTGTTGTTTTGATAACATAGTGCTATTATTAACAAATAAGGAAGCTAAAGATACTCCTTAAGTTTGGTGAGGGAACATTTCCAGCTCAGGATGTGGGTTTCCTCACACAGCACTCTTGGTCTAGATTATTGTAATGGAAGGGGGCCATTTTGTTCTTTGGAGGCTGTTAACCACAGAACCATCCCAACTCACCAGGTTCATCCATGAACTTAAAATCAGTAATCGAGGTAATAATGAATTCAGCTTATCTTAAAAAGTGACCAAAATATGAAATGTGTTAAAAATAAGTAAAATTTAGACATTCTGTCATTTCAGTTAACTCATTTGCTTAATATAAGTTTAGGTCTTCAGAACACATTCCAGAGATAGTGTATGGTACTTTCAAATAACTTCAAATAATATTTAAATTCTCAGATTCGAACAATACTGAATAATAAATTTAATGGGTTATTATCAGAATCTGACCGGAGGGATATCAGTCAAAATGAGAAGATGAAAGACAATTTGTACAGTCAATGAAAGCAAGAAATTGACTAACACTCGGGGCCTTTAAACCATCTATTAGCTCTATGAAAAATAACCCCTCTGTCTTGTTGGCCTAATATGATGACCACCCCTTGGCAAAAATGCATGCTGTATTTGAACTGCAAAATCTCTTTAATGCCCTATAGGGCTTTTGTTATATTTCATTTATAAACCTAAAACAGCAAACATACTGGCCTGGAGAAAAGTTCATTTTTAGCAAAGCTGCCTTTTAATTCAGGTATAACATAGTGCCCCAAGACTCTTGTAAACTTTTCCTGGTAGATATTTTCAGATCTATTTATCATGGTCACAACATGAAGTAGTTTCTGATTTATGGGGTGAGCTTCAGACTTTTGGTATTTTCTCTCTTGGCCTCAATCCATCAGGAAGCAAGTCTGCATCACATTTAACACCAATATAGCACTGTCGATAATGTCCCGGTACCCAGAGTGCATAACAAGGAGGGCCCTGGCGGAGATGGAGGGCCCAGAATGTGAGCTGGAAGTTTAAGCAGTCTAAACTGAATGATTTTTCAAATACATAGGAGTTTGTGTGTGTGTATGGCGGGGGGCGGTGGGGGGGTGTATAATGCATGCTGCTGAATTAGAAAGGCAGAGAATATATGTGGTAAGTGGAGAATTATAGCAAAACTCCATGGATTTGATATTTGAACAAAAGGGTTTTGGGAGGTTTTGGTGAGAGAAAGGAGTTTTTCAGAGGTCTAGTCAACCATACCATTGACCTCAGTGTTATCAGATTCCTATTACCTGGCACAGAGCCTGCACATTAAAGGTGCTAATAATTATAGGTTGGATATAACTCAAAGTCAAGTTATGCTATAGTTGCTTTGGCTCCTAGATTCATAACTTGCACCACACCATCATTTCACACATGTGATTGACTTGAGTGATACCTCTAATTTGTCAAACTACCTTCCTATCTAGTTTCTCATTTTGGTAGGGGGGCCATTTTATGTCCAAATTCTAGTTGAAGTCATCTGGGTTGAGAGACATGAAGCAAGTTACGTATTTGTAACTGGGTATAAATCTACTTTCTGAAGCTTAGCCAAATGCTTGGTGTGATATTGCATCGTATCTCGGCACATGCTAGATACTAGATGTTCATTGAATTTGCTGACTGTTTTAGACAGGCATACTGAAAAAGCAGGACTGTCATGTAGATGATAGAGAGTTTGTAACATACACTAGCTAACAATTGTTGATTCAGCAAATATTTACTGAGCACATATTATATGTCAGGCACTGAGCTATATGCTGAAATCCGCTCTTGGCACTGGGAGCTCAGAGTCCATTTTAGTAACACCCAGGTTAAGAAGTCGTCACAGCCCAGGATGGTGGAAGCTAGAATGTTAGAGAACACACAGCAAGCAAATGGGGTGGGGATTTGAAAAGAGATTCACAGAAGAGCTAAACAAGACTCAAGGAATTGTTTACTTTTCATTATAAAACTTTATTGTGTAATATAACATAAAGGTGTGTAAAATATATACTGTATAATGGTTTATTACAAATTGAACATTCACATAAAGCAGTGAACTATCTGTGCTGAAAGACCAGTTTTTTTCCTAACACACCAGTTTAAGAAAGCAATTGAAATTAAATACTAAAAAATTAAAAGATGAAAATGGATGTTTTTGGAAAACCAGTAAAAATGAATTACCAGAAAAATGAAAAACAAAACAGATAAAACCCTTTATATTGCTATGTCAATTTTTAAGTTGGATTAATAGGTAGCAAGGAATTTAGCATTTTCCTTTTTGTGTTTTTTTTTTTTTTATTGAGGTATAGTTGACATATAACATTAATATCGGGTGTGCAACAGCTTGATTCAGAATGTGTATATATTGTGAAATGATTACGGCAGTAAGTCTGGTTAACAGTTGTCACCGTGCATAGTTCCAAAAATTTGTGTGTGTGCGATGAGAACTTTTAAGATCTATGCTTCACAACTTTGAGATAGGTAGTAGAATATCAATTATAGTTACCATGCTGTATATTACATCCCATGACTCAATAAACTGG
>NC_138381.1:28174282-28237236 GCF_054177405.1 Leptonychotes weddellii | reverse complement strand
AATGCTGGCCTCATAAAACGAGTTTGGAAGTTTTCCTTCCATTTCTATATTTTGGAACAGTTTCAGAAGAATAGGTATTAATTCTTCTTGAAATGTTTGGTAGAATTCCCCTGGGAAGCCATCTGGCCCTGGGTTTTTGTTTTTTGGGAGATTTTTGATGACTGCTTCAATTTCCTTAGTGGTTATAGGTCTGTTCAGGTTTTCTATTTCTTCCTGGTTCAGTTTTGGTAGTTGATACATCTCTAGGAATGCATCCATTTCTTCCAGGTTATCTAATTTGCTGGCATATTGTTGCTCATTCTGTCTGACTTCTTTTATCATCACATCTACTTTTCTGATTCTGCCTCCATATTCTAATGACCCTCATGATTATCCGCGGCCCACTGAGATAATCCAGGATAATCAGCTCATCTCATGATCCTTAATCCTATCTGCAAAGTCCCCTTTTTCATGTGAGGTAGCATATTCACAAGTCCTAAAGATTGTAACATGAATATCTTTGGGAGGGTATTATTGTTCCTACCACAGGTGCTTAATGAGTTTTGCCAAAGTACCTCTTTTATATGTTATTTCTCATGATACATTCTTTTAAATATCTTCAATAATAGAAATATATGCCATGTTACCATTCAAATGATTTTTATCAACAGGTTTGATAATCAAGCTGAGCAAAACTATTTTGGGTCAAAAATAATATTTTCCTGCAAAAAATGAGACAGATTTTCTTTTGGAGCTACTAATCTGATTCTGAAATCATTTAATAAAGAGGTGACCCAGAAATGTAGGAAAGAGCAGTGCTGTTATAAATGTACAATTTGCCAGACTGAATGTTCTGAGTGGTATATTGATGTAGATGTGTCTGTTACCACTCCAAGGGGGGTAATGCCTGTGTTTAGGGAGGTTGTACTGCTATTTACAGTAGTGCTTAGCATAGGGCCTGACTCATGCATACACACCAAATGATTGAATGGATAAGATAGTGGTGTAGACACCCAATATATGTAGAAATGACAGATGTAAAATTTTATAAAAACGGAAAATATTTTAAGGGGCATCTCAGAGTCTTAGAGAAGGCCATGATATCAATATACAAGCATATGAATCCTATCTGAAGTATTTCCATAGTACCTTGTCATCTTAAAAAATGAAAATAGGGATGGCCTAACTTCTGTTGTCTGTTTTACTATTTTAATCAGATTTAACAGTAAGAAAAATAGAGCATCCTTTGAAAGGGGGAATAATGAGTGCCATCCTTGGTGATTTTAATCACTTCTTAGCTCAGTTCCTGAGAGCCCCATCTGCCCTTCTAGTCCATCTGCTAGTTGTTAACACTTAGTCAGTCACTTGACAAAGGCAACATCTGAACTGAGAAGGGGGTGGGGGGTGTGAGATTATGGTTTCTGATGATTAGATGTTGTGATTCACACACACACACACACACCCAGATGCTTCTGTTCAGGCTTAGCTTGAGTAGGACCTAGAGCCAGTTTGATCCATAAAGATAATGTCAGAATGGCTAAGGGAAGTGTACTGAGGCAGATGTTCATGGTTTTGCCAGGCATTCATTTCTTCAAGAATCAGCTTTGCTTTGTAATAGCAGCTGATGATCAAATTACTTAATTGTTTAATCACCAATACAATAAAAAGACAAAATCTCCAGTTTCCCATTGGAGGAAAACAAGGCTGTTGGAAATCTTAGACTAATTTGTTCAATACTAGTATCCATCAACATTCAGAACAAATTATTTAACAGATGGCTTGAATGTACTTAGAAAAGGAAAGACAGTAGAAGGGACAGACTCTAGAGTCTTGTATTCAAAAGATTGTGTAGTAACTGTCCAGGTGGGTGTTTGGTATATTAGAGCCAAGAAAACCAAAGTACAACAAGGTGAAGGGATTACTGAGGGGCATTTGTAATGCGTATCAAACACTGTTTACACAGTAGCCTTTGGGCTGGTAGAGAATTTCCTTTCAAGTTACCCTCTAACCTTCTTGCAGTCCATGCTTCTGAGCTCTGAGAACTCCACATAGTTCTCCCCTGATGCCCCTCTCCAGCAGACAAATTTTCACTCCACTTTGAAAATTTTAGTAATGAGATGCCTATCAACTTCACTTAGAACATAATCAATGACAAGATAGTCTCTTGGTTGGGTTGGAGAGGGCGGAGGTGTGGGTGTATAGTGCATTTTGCTAGATGGTTTTAATTGTCACTAGTCATTTAGAGTAAACTTTTTTTAAGATTATTTATTTGAGAAAGAGAGAATGAGAGAATGAGAGAAAGAGAGCACGAGAGGGAAGAGGGTCAGAGGGAGAAGCGGACTCCCTGCTGAGCAGGGAGCCTGATGTGGGACTTGATCCCGGGACTCCAGGATCATGACTTGAACTGAAGGCAGTCGCTTAACCAACTGAGCCACCCAGGCGCCCCTAGAGTAAACTTTTTAAGATTTTATTTATTTGTTTGAAAGAGTGTGCATGAGAACATGAGTAGGGGAAGGGGCAGAGGAAGAAGCAGACCCCCAGCTGAGCAGGGAGCCCAATGCGGGACTCTATCCCAGGACCCTGGGATCATGACCTGAGCTAAAGGCAGAAAGTTAACTGAGCCACCCAGGTGCCATAAATTTTTTTTTTTTTCATTTAAATCCAACTCTTTTTTTTTTTTCCATCTGGAGATACACAGAATACATTTCATTTCCTTTCTAAGTGACAGTCTTCTAAATCTAAGGTCAAGTTACAATTCATTAGAAGAAAATCCCTACTTTCATATCCACATTTTCAACAACATTTCTCAAACAGGGAAAAATAATTCCAATGCAACATCTTCTCACCCTTTGAAAGTTGACTAGAGAAAGATTAGGAGACCAAAAGCAACAAGTTTCCATGCAAGTTCAAGATGCAAACACGGAAGTGAAAAGTAATTAATGTGGAAAATATCTGTAGATATTTCTTTAATTTGAGCCAAGGTTCTGCTGTGATGTTAAATAACATAAACTTAGACTTGGGTACTTGTAATATAGTGTCAAGGTGAAGCAAATTAGCTGTCCACTGAAACATGCATTGATGGGATTACATTTAGAGTACTGTGCTTTGATTGGATGGGCCACAATAAGGAAAAAACATTGATAAATAGCTAAGAAGCCAAAAGAATGACTAGGGTATTTAGAAACCATGTTGCATGAAGAATAATAGAATTAGAAATATTTGACAAGAAAGAAAAAAATTTTCAGAGAGACATGGAAACTTATATAGTACTATCTGTTTAAATGAGTTGGACTTAGTTTATGTCACTTCAGAGAACAAAACTAAGTCCCTGAGTTGAAAGGTGCTGGAAAGCAGCATTTGTCTTGGTATAAATAAGAAAGAATTTCTTAAGAAGTATATCTGCCAGCAATGGAATGTTGGAAGTGCTTCCACTAAAAGCTGGAATGCCTGGCATGACAAGGCAGATGAAAAGATGTCTTTTGAGGAAAGATGTCCTTTAGGTTTCACCCAGTGTACGTGCTAAAATAAGGAGCTGCCAAGGATCTACTATGGAAAATGTGCTGGTAGATTGCATGGGCTTTTTTCTTTTTTCTTGTTTTAAGATTTTATTTGAGAGAGAGAAAGAGAAAAAGAGAGCACAAGCAGGGGAGGGGCAGACGGAGAAGGAAAAGCAGTCTCCTGGCTGAACAGGGAGCCTGATGTGGGGCTCGATCCCAGGACTCTGGGATCATGACCTGAGCCAAAGGCAGATGCTTAATCGACTGAGCCACCCAGGTGCCCCGGATTGCATGGGTTTTCTAAAAGGGTGTACAACAAAGTTTCTTTCTTAAAAATACTTACACCCTAGTTCAGAAGTCAAAATATAAAAACACATCTACTGTATTATAATCCTTTTGGAGAATGCATGATATCCAGTTAGGAGGATGGGATAATCACAAAGAGTAGGAAGAGGGCAAAAAATAACTCATGGGAAAGACATGAGGGGAAAAATGAATGGTAAGAGAAATGGGAACTATGAAGGCAGACAAAGGGTGGAGGTGTGAATACACATGCTGTGACCAGAGATAATTTTGTCCAAGTTATCATGTTGTTCATGGCTATAATATGGAAAGTTGATTGTGAATAGACTGCATTATTGCTTGAAAGGCATATTTTGGAGTTTGACCTTTATTTTAACACAGTTGGGCACCATTTTTTGCCTTTGCTTGACAGAGGAATGGTATAATGAAAATGGTACTGAAAGAAAAAAGCCTGGATGTGCTTGAATAAGGAGAATTGGCACATAGTGAGCACAGTGAGACAGACTGTACTCCGGGAGAGGAATAGACAGAGTTCTTGGGGTGGGGAATATGCCGTAGGTCGCTTCAACCACTTCAGGCCTCAACAATTGCCTTGACACTCATTTAGCAACTTGTCTATGTCAAATGATGAGAGTTACCACTTTAGAGCCTTTAGCAACCTAGCAACCACAGAACCATAACAATGTTGTTTATCATCTCCTTGTCCAGCCTAATGATGGATGTGTCTGTTGTTTCTTAGACTGAATTGGAAAAAAAACTCTGCAATACACAGGAATATTAAATATTTCAAAACAGACCAGGGTATTAGCCTCCTAAGTCTGAAAACTTGTTTTCATTAATAGTTTTTGGAATTGTCAGAGAACATGTGTCTTGTCCCCCTGCTATATGTAGGGACTTGGGAAATTTTACAAGGCCAGGAATAATATAATATAATATAACATAATATAACATAATATATAAAACACACATATATAATTTTTATATATATATACATGCATACGTATAATTTATGCTCATCATAATTTCTAAGCATAGGTAAATAAATAAGATTTAATTACATTTACAGTTGCTGTGGAGATACAATGTCAGAAATAGTTTTCTATCTTGGTCAAATCATAACCTTAACCATAATGCAACTCTTTCTTGCTTGGAAAATGGTTTTCACTTTTTAATTTCATGTAAAATTTCCTATATTTTTAACTCCCTCTCATAGACTGGGTGAGGACAAACCTGAAATATGATAAATGGTAATCTTTTAGATTCCTGAGCCCTATTTTCCTCTACAGGACCTGCCAGCAATATTAATGACTGATTAACTACATTCCAATAAGTATTCTGCATAGTCTGAATTAATTTGGTTGTAATGTTTGTTTAATTACAGCATTTAACTTAAATTTTATAGTTGGTTATTCAAAGTGCAAGCTTGTTTGATTTTAATTTAAAAAGGAGAGAGAATATTGTTCAGTTGACTTCTCTTGTAGCCATTATGATTACATAGCAAGACAACTGGTTGATGCAATTTCCCAGAAGGTCCAGTGGCCTAACCAAAAATTCCGTGCTTCATTGCCTCTTATGATAACTGAAGTGCTGTCATTAATCATTCATGAATTTTTGCTCTTTTCATAGTAATTCAATAATTATTTTGGCCACTGTATGTGCCCGGCTCTTTACTAGGAGCGATCTTTGAGGTATGAGGGTGGGAATGGAACACAATATAGATAAGATAGAGATCTTGACGTTGAGTAGCTCATATTAAATGTGACCCATAGAAATGTAAATTTTCAATTACACTGGAATATAGTGAGTTGCATAATAGACTTATGTGAACAGTTAAGTGGTAGTGTAAGGGAAGAATCAGCTCAAATTGCCTGGGGGACATTGGAAGACTTCCCAGCTAAGGTAGGAGGAGAGGTTTGAGAGAAAAAATTTCCCTTGTACGGTTTCCCTCATCAAGTGGCAGAGTCAGGTATATTCAATGAATGGCAAATGGCTCTTGGTAGAGAAGGAAATCAAGGTGGGGGCTGGGATGTGGAGAGTCGGGGAGTTTTGCTAAATGGATTTGAGTTCAGCTTGTGGAAGCCTTGAATATCATGACAAGATGAGTTTGATTTTTTTTGGCTGGAGAAGGAGAAAGATGCCTCTAGAAAGAAAGGAAAGACGCACAAGAGTGGATTTAATTGAGGAACAATATGCCTGAAGAGGTATAATCTAGTTCCGGTTATGAAAATGGAGTAGGGGAGACAGCAAGGAAAGAGAAGAGGTAAAGCTGAATAGAGAAAAGGATGAATTTGAGGTTATAATAGGAAGAGATGATTAATTTTTATGTTCTTCAGTAACACTTTAGCAAAAGGCAAATCCTCTTTGGATAAAACAGGAAGCTCTTTTCAGCTAATAAACCAGAGATTCAGTTAGCAACAGCTGAAAGCAAGGCCCTTGAGGATGGTGGATAGGACAATTAACTGTAGCTGGAAGGGTGACAGGGAACTGGTGCTGGGATAATGCAGGCAGATGAGAGAGGAACCTGGAAGGAAAACTTGGAGGACTTGAATGATGAAATTTACATCTTAAAAACCTCTTTCTTAAAGAGCTGGTTCTAGTTTATAAGATGGAAGATTGCCTACCAACTGCTCAGGAAATCTGTATACTTGTGTGCTCATCGTTGTCAGCTTCTCTGAAGTGTGATTGGCCCATTAAGCCCAACTGGATGGTAGGAAGTCCTTCAAGATGGTCAGACCCTGAGTTCTATATGGCCACCTTGCCTCAAATGTGATTTTTATTGATATGGGGCCTTTAGAGGATTGCACTGTGGTTGGGAAGCCATTGCAAAAGTATTTTGGGGTTTTGATGCAACTTGCATTGTTACAGAAATATGAACAAACAGGACGTAAGGGATTCCAAGGGCCCTCTATATCTGTGAATTCTCAGGACTTCAAGTCAAAGAAGAAAAATTCTCACACAGTATCAAGAGAGAGGAACAGTTAGCATCAACAGGATAAGTGTGGTGAATTTTCAAGAGTACTCTACATTAACCACAAGGTCTGAATTGGTAGCCTACTTTTTTCAATTGCAGTCCTTTAATTTTTTTTTTTTTTTTTTGAAGTAGTTAGAACCAAGTAAGATAATGTATCTGGAAGAAAAAAGCTTTGTAAACATCAGAGTTGTACATACATGACACAGTAGTAGTAGCACCATTTTTGTTTGTGAGACACTTAAATATCACGTGCCATGTCTAACACATAAGTGCTAGAAATTGTTGATCCCAGACTTAAAAACAAACAGAATTCATATTCCATATTTAAAAAATCAAGTTTATTTTTATTATAAAAATAATGCCTGCTTATTATAGAGAGTTTACTATATAAAAAATAGACCAAAAAAGTCATGTTTCTGTCACTCAAAACCAACACATTCTGATGTGTTTTTCTGTAGAAAACATTATCCTGTGAAAATGTGTTATTTGTTTGTTTCACATAGTTGTGATCATACTTTATAAAATGTTGAATTGGACTTTTTCATTTAGCATTGAAACATAAGGATAGTCTCATGTTATTTTAACCTTAAAGAGAGATCATTTTTAGCAACTTTGTAGAATCCTAACCATTGGATATGTCTGCTTGAGTCTTGTAAAAAATGTCAGGGTCTGTGGTTTCTTCCAATATAACTTACTTTAATGTTAGCATATTTTAATTTGTTCTTATGTTAGGGTATATCTGACTTAAAAGCACAAAACTCAGAATGAGGTAGATAATTATGGGAAAGGCATGAAAAACGAGGCTCAGTACAAATACTTTTGCTCTTGGTAATGCAGAATTATTATCTAGATCGGGGGTCCACAAATTTTGTAAAAGGCCAATGAGTAAACATTTTAGGCTTTGCAGGTCATAAAACCTCTGCATAAAAGCAGCCATAAGTACCTCACATCAACAAAAGAAAGCATAAAAAACCATATGAGCATTTCAATAGATGGAGAAAAAGCATTTTGCAAAGTCCAACATCTGCTCATGATAAAAACGTTTAACAAAGTATGTTTAGAGGGAACATACCCCGACATAATAAAGGCCGCATATGAAAATCCACAGCTGACATTATAATCAATATGAAAAACTGAGACCTTTTCTCCTAAGGTCAGGGACAAGATAAGGATGTCCACTCTCACCACTTTTATTCAACATAATACTAGAATTCCTAGACACAGCAATCAGACAAGAAAAAGAAAAAGCATCCAAATTCATAAAGAAGTAAAATTTCCACTATTTGTAGATGACATGATACTATATAGAAAACCTTGAATGACTCCACCAAAAAATACTAGAACTGACAAATGAATTTAGTAAGGTCACAGAATACAAAATCAATATACATAGGGGCACCTGGGTGGCTCAGTTGGAAGCATCTGACTTCAGCTCAGGTCCTGATCTCAGGGTACTGGGATTGAGCCCTATGTTGGGCTCCCCACTCAGCTGGGAGTCTGCTTCTCCCTCTTCTTCTCCCCCCCTTCCATGTTCTTTCTCTCTCTCAAATAAATAAATAAAATCTTTTAAAAAATCAACATACAAAAGTATGTTGCACTTCTGTACACTAATGAAGCAGAAGAAAGAGAAATTAAGAAAACAATCCCATTTACAATTGTGTCGAAAATACTAATATACCTAAGGATGAACTTAACCAAAGAGATGAAAGACCCATGCTCTAAAAACTGTAAAACACTGATGAAAGAAATTGAAAATAACACAAACAAATGGAAAGTTACTCTGTGCTCATGGGTTGGAAGAACAAATATGGGTAAAAAATTCCATACTACCCAAAGTAATCTACACTTGTAATGCAGTCCCTGTCAAAATACCAATAGCATTTTCACAGAACTAGAGCAAACAGTCCTAAAATTTGTATGGAACCATGAAAGACACCAAATAGCCAAAGCAGTCTTGAAAAAGAAAAACAAAACTGGTGGTATCACAATTCCAGATCTCAAGATACACTTCAAAGCTGTAGTAATCAAAACAGTATGGTACTGGCACAAAAATAGACACAGATCAATGGAATAAAATAGCCCCCAAATAAATCCATGATTATATAGTCAATCTTCAACAAAGGAGGCAAGAATATCCAATGGGAAAAAGTCTTTTCAAAAGGTCTTTGGAAAAGTGGACAGCAAAAGAATGAAACTGGACTACTTTCTTAAACACAAAAAATCAAGATAGATTAAGAAACCTGAATGTGAGATCTGAAACCATAAAAATCCTAGAAGAGAGCACAGGCAGTAATTTCTCTGACATTGGCCATAACATTTTTCTAGATATGCCTCCTCAGGCAAGGGAAACAAAAGTAAAAATAAACAATTGGGACTACATCAAAATAAAAAGCTTCTGTGCAGCAAAGGAAACAGGAAAACTAAAAGACAATCTACAGAATGGGAGAAGATATTTGCAAATGACATGTCTGATAAAGGGTTAGTATCCAATGTATATAAAGAACTTAACATCCAAAAAAAAATCCAATTTAAAAATGGGCAGAAGACATGAACAGCCATTTCTCCAAAGAAGACATCTGGATGGCCAACAGACTGCATAAAAAGATGCTCAACATCACTCATCATCAGGGAAATGCAAATCAAAACCACAATGATATATCATCTCACCCCTGTCAGAATGGCTAAAATCCAAAACACAAAAAACAAGTGTTGATGAGAATGTGGAGAAGATGGAACCCTCATGCACTTTTGGAAGGAATACCAACTAGTGCAGTCACTATAGAAGACCGTATAGAGTTTCTTCAAAAACCAAAAATAGAATTACCATATTATCCAGTAATTCTACAACTGGGTATTTACCCAGAGGATATAAAAACACTAATTGAAAAAGATATATGCACCCCTGTGTTTATAGCAGCATTATTTACAATAGCCAAAATATGGAAGCAACCCAAGTGTCCATTAACTGGTGAATGATAAAGATGTGGTATATACATACAACAGTCTATTACTCAATCATAATAAAGAATGAATTTTTGCCATTTGCAACAACATGGATGGATCTAGAGGGTATAATATCAAGTGAAAAGTCAGAGAAAGATAAATATATGATTTCACTCCTGTGTGGAATTTAAGGAACAAACGAACAAAGAAAAAGACAAATCAAAACACAGACTTCAAACTCTAGAGAAAAAACTGATGGTTATTAGAGGGGAGGTGCATAGAAGGATGGGTGAGAGAGATGAAGGGGATTGAGCACACTTATCATGATGAACCCTGAGTAATGTATAGAATTGTCTAATCACCCTATTGTACACCTTAAACTAATATACTTTATGTAAACTATACTAGAATTAAAAGAAAAAATTTTAAAGCAGCCACAAATACTATGTAAATAAATAGGTGTGACTGTGTTTCAATAAAACTTTATTACAAAAAGAGTCAGTGTGCTGAATTTGGTCCCTGTGAAGTAGTCTGTTGGACTCATGCTCCTGATTATGTTTCCAGTTACCTATATGTAGCATGTACCGGGGTGATGAGGGGAGGCATCCTCCCATATTATTCCATATAACAAATACTTAAGTAGTCCTTTTTATATGCCAGGTACAGTTCTAATTTCTTTAAATATATTTATTCAATGAAACTTTAATAAAACTGTGGAGTTTTTCTAATGTCAGGTTTACTCATCTATTACATTCCTTGAAAATTCTTCCTCCCCTCTTGGAATACCCAGTGTACTAATTGTCCCCTGGTTTTCCAAAACTAGGCTGCTGTTAAGAGAGGATAACACAGGTCATTTATATCACTTGAGTGTTAATATCATCAGAAAATAGTATCCCAAAGCATACTTTGCCACTCAGGAGAGATTGGGAACCATCTCTTTGTCCCTTATTCTCATATCTAAAATGGGGGACTTCAATGGTTTTTACTGCTCACTGTAAATCAAAATCACCATGGGGGCTTTTAAAATCTCTCTACTTTGTGTGTGTCGTTAGGGCTGGGCTTTAGGTATATATGCTTACCAAGCTAAATGGATTCTCATAAAGTGGGCCTAGTGGTCCTCCACCTTGTTGCACGCTGAAGTCACCCGAGAAGCTTTCATAGCTACTGATATTTCCAGTCACACCTCTAGAGATTTTTATTTCACTGGTCTGTGATATGATCTTGGCATCAGCATTCTTGAAAGCTTCTCAGATGATCCTACTGTGCAGTCACTGAACTCTATGGTCATCCTTGTGCAGGGGCCACGCTAATCTTCTCTGTATTCCAATTTTGGTGTATGTGCTGCTGAAACGAGCACCACTGAGCTGTACTCAAGGTAGACCTCTGACTAGTGTTTGCAGATGGGTTTGTTTGGATGTGAAGATCTTTTTTCTTAACTTTGCTAAGAATCCATGATTTCACATTTATTAGACATGCTTCGGTGGAATATAGCATTTAGGTTATAGAAAACCCTGGTTATCTTAGGTCATGTTCAAGTTGTTATTTCTGGGTCACAGTTTTCAAACTTACTTAAATTATTTTGAGAATGCTGCATGGGGACCTTAAACTACTCTGAAAAACATTTGCAGCCTAATAGAAATCATGCACAACCTTCTCATAAAAAATCAAAATGTAATTGGAGCATATTAAATAACTCTATTTTTAGAGCAACTGAAGTAATGTCCTAAGACCATATTGAAGAGATGAGTCTGCTGCTGCTTGTTTGAATGGAATTCAGTTAGAAGATCTGCGTTTGTGCACTTGAGGCTTTAAGATTCAATGATCAATCTATCACAAAACTAATTTATATCCTACACTGGTGTAAGATGGGCACTCTTCTCTGCTATGGAGGATAGTAAACTGAAGAAAATAAAATCCTTCTCTTTCAGTAATTTATAATCTTACTTGATGAAAAAACTTAAACATGAAACATAAGGCCGTCAACACCAAGTGCCTGCTGCTGTGAATTCAGAATAGCAAGGCTGATCTGTGTGCAAGGGGTAATTAGAGATGGCGTGGATGGAACAGAGCTGTTGTGTGCAGTGTGGGCCACCTTTATAAGGACACCTGGAGTGTGTGTTAAGAACTCAGATTCCTAGGACACACCCAGGCCTACTCAGTCTCTCTGGGCTAGAGCCTGGGAATCTTCCCTTTAAACAGAGTTTTCAAACCTTTACTGTGTACACAAAGTTGTGATGCAGTAGATGCAAAATAAGCTAGGCCTTATATGATGGGTTGGAGTTAGGGAATAGTAATGAGTAGTTCACATGTATTGAAAGCTAGACACTTTTTTAAATTTATTTTTAATTTTTATTTCTTAAAGATTTTATTTATTTGAGAGAAAAAATCTTAAGCAGATTCTGCACTGAGTGTGGAGCCTGATGAGGGGCTCTATCTCACGACCCTGAGATCATAACCTGAGCCGAAGCCATGTCGGATGCTTAACCAACTGCCCCACCCAGGCGCCCCTAGACACTGTTTCAAATGGTTTACGTGTACTACCTCCTTTAAACTCCCCAGAACAAACAAAAACTATGAGTCAAGTTTTGTTATTATCCCCATTTGATATATGAGGAAACTGAGGCACAGGGAACTTGAGCAGCTTGCTCAAAGTCACACAGCTACTCAGTGGCAGAGGCAAGACCTGGGGACAGGCAGTCTCTCTCCTGACCCTATACTCCAAATGACTTTTTCTCTAAGCCAGAAGGAAGGAAGAACACATTAATTCTGACAAACTCATAGATTCATTTGAACACAGGGATGAATTACATATAAATAGAACTTATAAATGGTCTGAAAAATAGTGAAGTTTCTGTTAAGAGCAGGTGAGAATTACAGTACAGTCCCAGGCACAAAAATAGAGTTAAGCTGACCCTGGGTTGTCACTGAGGGATGAAGGAAACATTATGAAGAGGTTGTAGTTCAAGGCCCTGATCCCATGTAAAACTTCCCAGGAATACAGAGATTAGCAGGATTGCTGCAAAGGATCCTGAGTCCCAGGAATACTTAATAAGACCATCAGTTCTCGAGAGGCCGTTGCTCCCCGTATGACCAGCTTTGATACATTTACAGTGGAATCAAGTGGGAGAACCCAGACTTTTGCTCCAAACCAGAACAATTCAATTAGGCACTCTTCCCTCTCTCGTTTGGAGCTGGAGTCAGGTAAATTTATGGTAAAGAAAGTGAAATTTTCTTCAGAGGGTAGAAAATCAGTATTTTGGGGGTATCTTTGACTTGACCAAATATTCTTGTGGGCATTCTGGGCATCATCGTGGGAAACCGTGAGGGGCTGGTACAGGCAGAGCAGGAGCAGAGTCTTGACGATGTGTGGGACCCAGCTGCAGCTGGTGGCAGAAGTAGTACGAGGGCTTTGACAGCTGGATGAGCCCTGCTCGCTTCCTGTGCTGTGTAGCAGGCTGGAGCACCAGTCACAAAAGTAAATTCTTTTTTTTTTTTTTTTTTTTTTAAAGATTTATTTATTTGAGAGAGAGAGCATGAGGGGGAGAGGGTCAGAGGGAGAAGCAGACTCCTTGCTGAGCAAGGAGCCCGATGTGGGACTCGATCCCGGGACTCCAGGATCATGACCTGAGCCGAAGGCAGTCGCTTAACCAACTGAGCCACCCAGGCGCCCCACAAAAGTAATTTCTGAACAGGCAAATGCACCAAAGGTGAGACAGAACCAATTAGCCTTGGCAGTGTAGCAGACACATTAAAACCTTTAATTCATTGGTTTTCGGGGACCCTTCTTTCTTCTTAAATATTACCATTGACCTCTCAAATAAACCTATCTCAACATCGAAGAAAAAAGCTGTTAGAAAGTCCATATGAAATATGTAGCACATCAAACAGGAATTCGATAGTTAACATGACAGGTGGCATTGCTGCTTGCTTGAACTTGTCTACTCCCAACTCATCAACAGGTGCTATCTGCAGCCATATATTGTTTTAAAATGTAAGGCTACAGATGATGAGAGGATTGCCATTGAGAAGACAGTTTGTGACTCCCAGTTTGCGAGAGGAGGGGGTACACCACACCACACAGGGCCATCCATAGGAGGAGGCACCAGGGTGGGTCAGGAGGCAGAGAGAGCCAGGGGGAAACATGGGCACGAACCTTCATTCTGGTGTTAGAGGGAAGGAATGGGTGAGGCAAGGTAAACTGGTTTAGGATTGAGTAAGTGAATATTTTCAGCAGGCCATAGTGCATAGAGCATGTTCCTAATTGCCTGATACTTGGTCCTGAGGTGTTTAGGGCAGGGGAATATCGATTCTACAGTGTAAGATCTCCGCAGAGGAGGGTTGGGGGTGGGCTTCAGGTTGGTTAGTTTGCATATGAAAAGTATGTTCCTAGAGCGAGTGTTTACTGTAGGAATTAGCTAGGCCTGGAGGAAGCAGTCTCTCCATAATCAGGGCTCCAGATGTCATAATATCAGACAGGAAAAGAAGATTAATACACACATGGTGGATGCTTTATTTTAGGACCTAATACCAACAGTACAATTATTTGTTGAGAATGACTGAACCTAATGAACGTCACAGTAGAACTTGGCTTTCTGCCTGGATTTGAATCAAGTTAGAGAAAGGACAGTTTTGTCCTATCTGCAGACTTCAGTGGCAAAGCATCGCTGACCACCCACCATCCACATTTCTTTCTGTTTCTACACATGCAGTACTGTTGGAAGAACCTGGATAAATCCCAGATGTTGAATTTCATCCTACTGTATGCTCCAAGTTGTCGCTGCTTGAGTTTCTTGATAATAAACATTTATTTCGAGTCATAGAGCACTGATGTAGTATGGCTTTTTGTGTTCAAAATGCATTTTACTAACTTTAAAGCCCAAGTAGAGTTATCAAGGATCTAAGGGAGCCACTTAAGTTTTTTTGTGTGATAATCAATAATATTATAAGAGGAAAATTAAATGCCTAGACTATTTTAAAATTTCCAAATCTTCTGTTGTCCTGGGACGTATCCTCTGAGAATATCAAGTATCTACTATCTATAGGTTTTACTACCCAGTAACCTTAAGAATAATTTTATAAAACAGACTGCAAATACTGTAATGTGGGGTTCCCTTTTAGAAATCCTAATTTGAATTGTATTACAAAAGAAATAACTACTGTGTATAGAAAATATTGACAAAACAAATCCCAAAGAAAATTACTTCTGAAAAATTTGAAATGTATAGTTTCAGATATAAAACATTCTTAGAGAAAACTGAATCACTCCATGGGTACTTCTATTTATAACTTAGATATTTCTTTTGTAAGTTGTGAATATATTTTCACTTCTAAAAATAGTTAACTACATGACAATGGCTAGTACCCCGTTATATTTTTACACTTAAGATTTATTTAAGCAATCCCTATTTTAGGGTGTTTCAGTTATTAAATATGTTGTAATTTCCTTAGGTTAAATTATTAGAACTGGTAATGATAATTCAAAGAGAATTCATGTTTTCAATTCTTTTAATACATAAGACAAAAATAACTCCCAGAGAAGGTGATAAAATTTACACTCTTCACAAGTATAGAAGTATCAGTTTGACAGCCAAGAGGTTATTCATTGTTTTCATTTACACTTCTTTCATTACTTATATGCTGTACCATTTTTTTTATGTGTCTATTGTTAGTTTGTATTAATTCTTTGAAATAAGGCCTGTTTATTTCTTTCACCTTCTGTCTTTGGTGGGTCTATAATTTTTTTAACTTATTTCCTAGAACTCACTGTGTTTATAGCACACTGACTGCAGCAAATTCATCTGATGCCCTGCATCACATATCCTTGACTTACCTCTGATCTCGACCACAGCTGTGGACAGTAGTTCTCCACAAGGTCAGATTCTCTGACATGCACTTTATATCTTTTTACCTTCTATTTTAGGGAATTCCTCAAAGCCTCACAGCCTTCTTGGATGAGAAGCAGTGGGGCAATGCTCCGGCCTCCTTATTCTGGGTGGTTAATTCTAGACAGCATGTTGTATAGTTTTCAGAGGTCCTAGTGGCTACCCTAGCCTTCAGCGATGACCTTACTTTTTGTTTCCTCTTCCTATCCACTTTCACTTTTCCCTGCTCTCCCACTTCTCTTCCCTGGTATCACTTCATACATAAGCACTCAAGTCCTTGTCTCAGGCTCTGCGTTTAAGGGACTTCAAGTGAAGACATTAACTCTCTTCATTTAGGCACTGGTATTTTAAATTTCTCTCCAGCTTGGGCCAACAGAATTGTCTTTTATTTAAATTGACCTTTCACATTTGTTGATATTTTTGTCTAGGTCTCCAGCTGTTTTTGTTCTGTGCCAAGCATATTGGTTTCCCCTTGTTGCTGTAACAAATTGCCACACATTTGGTGGTTTAAAACAACACAAATTTATTTTCTTATAATTCTGGAGGTCAGAAATCTAAAATGGGTCTTCCTGGGTTTAAAATACAAGTGTTGGCAGAGCTGTATTACTTTTTGGAGGTTCTAGGGGAAAATCCATTCCCTGCCTTTTTCATTGTAGAGAAGCCATCGTCATTCCTTGGCTGATGGCCCCTGACTGCATGTTCAAAGCTAACAGCAACGCATTTCCCAATCTTTAACTCTGACCCTTATGTCTCTGATTACATCAGCCACACCCATATAACCAGAATGACTTCCTGTCTCAAGACCCTTAATTTAATCAACCTGCAAAAACTGTTCTGTCATGTAAGGTAACATAGTCACAAGTTCTGGGGATCAGGATGTAGACATATTTGGGGAGCCATTATTGTGACTATCAAGGTATGCTGAAATTTTACTTTTTGGTATCAAATTGTAGATCACAATTAGTAAGAAATTTCTAATTAGTGTATCTCCAATTGCCAAAATTTATGGAGTTCTTTCACATGATATTCTGAGAGATCCCTTGATCATTTCAACATGCTCAGCAAAGTACCTATCGCTGGTTGTGGAGACGGTATTCTCTATATGTGGGACTCCACCCTACCGCCCAGTTCTGCTCTGGGCTGCGTCATTTAGTGGTCTTTTGTATTCTGTGGTAGTTTTTAAAATTCACTCCCTTTGGAGGAAAAGCTAACATCTTCATTAGGGTCCAAAGTGGAAAGGTATGCTTCACGGGTGGAATAGTGGATACCACGAAACTTTGTGGAAAAACTCCAAGATCCTTTCTGGATGCTTCATCTAAGGGTTTTTCAGCTTAAATATTTCATATCCACATCCAGTGCACTTTAGTGATGGACTAGTGTAGGTATCACTTGCTGACTCAGTTTCCTGAAGAAAGTTACAGTTACCAGTTTTATAAGGTTAGGTGCTGTTCTACCTTAGTACAATATGCTTAGTGTATGGAAGATTCAAGTCAGTAACAGATTTAGATGGGCTGGAGTCTTAGGAAAAGAACATCTTTGGAGTGAGAGATGAGATTGAAGTCTAATTCTTGTACCTACTGTCTGTGTGTCCTTGGGTAATGTACTTAACCTCTCTGAATTGTCTAGTAATTAGATATGTACAATAAACTATTTCCTGGGGAACAGGCAATTAGGGAATGCATGAAACAAGGATATGCAATATATAGTCTAGCATCTGACATATTGTATGGGCTCAGCAAATATTTGCCATTTTAAAATAATTACTCAGCATTTCTCCCTTTTCCTTCCTGCATCATAATTTTTTCTTCTCTACCATGTCATTTATTTTTAAAAAAATATTTTATTTCAGAGAGAGAGTGCAAGCATGAGTGAGGGGTGGGGCAGAGGGAGAAGCAGACTCCCTGCTGAGCAGGGAGTCTGATGCGGGGCTGGATCCCAGGACCCTAGGATCATGACTTGAGCCGAAGGCAGATGCATAACCAACAGCCACCCAGGCATCCCTGCACTGTGTCATTTAAAATCGCAGACAAAATCACATTGTTTCTTCCATCTAAAAAATGCTCTCACTAGAGCCCCACTTTCTTCTTAAGATATCATCCATTTCTTCTTTTCCCATTCATGGTGACATTCTCCAAAGACTAGCCCATCACTGTCTCCACCTGCTCTCATCTCTGTTTCTCCTTTATTGAGGCACAATTTATATATCAATAATTGGCCCATTTTATATATACAATTCTGTGATTTTACTGGATAAAGGCTCATGGAATGATGCTTTTAAGTGATGTAGGGGACTCTTATTGTCTGCTCAGATCGTGTCTAGTCCCTTTTAGCAGATCTGTGAGCCCACCTCCCTGCTTCACCTCTCAGGTTGCTGCTAGCAGCTGGTACCTATGACCTTGAGAGAGTTAGCCATGGGTATTGGAAACACCTTGCTTTTGTGAAGAGCAGGAAGTGTCTAGGCATTCATGTCACCACCCCAATCCTGAAACCTGGGCCATCACAGCCAGTGGCTGGCTCCTGTGGGAGTCGTAACACCCCGTTCACAGTGGGACAAACTGACATGTGATTTATACTCCAGAGCTGCCCACAGGATCAGGCTGAGACTGAGATGTGCTTGACTTCTTCCTCTTCCTTATCCTGATCCTTCCACTCCCTTACTGCCATCTCCTGAGGACACTGGCTTAATAAATCACTTCCATTTAAACCCTTGGCTATGGGTCAGCTTCTGGGAGAATCTGACCTCGACAGGTGGCCAAATGTCAGAACTTGTCACAGCCACAGGCAAGATTTATGTTACAGGCATGGAAGGAGCAGACACTCATCACAGCAGGCCTGGAAGGAAAGTTAGAGTCTGAATCATGATGACATCCTAAAGTGAGAAAAATTCAGGGAGAGATGGGAAGACCAGGGTCTGCAGCAGATGGTGTGGATAGTTCCTCTGAACAGTCATTGAAATAGATGACCACTGGCCCTGCATATCATCCAGGTCCACCTTCTTCCCCTATACCCATTGTTTTTGTCTCCAGGGCCAGCCTCTGTTAGTGCGTGTCTAGGTCACTGATGTTAGGTGTTCTGCCCTGACCTGTCCAGACACAACTTGAGTTTGTGTTTGGGTCTCCCCAAGAACCATGTTTTGGCAATATGGAGGGGAGACCTTTGAGTTCTTAGAAATTCTTTATTAAAGACCTTTTCCCTCCCCCAAGGCCTATACTCCCTGACTGTGGCCTTACCAGTTACCTAGTTTCAGGTAACTTAGAAGTAATTTGTGAGATCCGTAGTTCAACCTTGTATTTCATGAGACCGTACACAGAAGGGAAGAGGAAGAACACTTCTGAGAGAAGCACAACCAGGAGGGGGGAGTTGGGGAAAGAATATATGCCCACAGAGGAGGCTGGGCCCTACCCATCTCCATAACTCATGAGGGTCGTCCTGACTATAACTCCATAGAGGTCAGGTAGGGCTAAGATAGGTATAGTAGGTTCTGTTAAACATGGTAGGAAAGCACATGCCTTTGAAGCATTGCCAACAAAATTGGTTGGGTAGGTATTTAAAGTGTTAAAATTCAGTTTTATATAACACTTATTCATGGGGCAGAATGAATTCTGTTATGATTTTTGCCGTTTTCTATCCATTGAGCTATCCCCCAAAGTATATAAACTCTCTTTAGGGGGTTTATATTTTTGATTTCCTGCACTATCCTGTTTGCCTTTCGTAGTTACTCATTATATCCTTATTATTCTGCCTGTGTAAAAGTAGCATCTTGTGTTCATAAATTGCCGACCTTTAGAGGCAGGGCCCTATCTGTAGTCTCTGACTGGCCAGTTAATAATTATTTGTAAGGATTATCTGCACTATTTTCAAATTAATGACTAATCCTTGTTATCTTACTTTGATACTTACCCCCCCCCCCAGTAAGGGGGGACATGGGCAAGCTGGTACATGACACAGTGCTAGATTGAATCCTAGCCGCTGGTTTTAATCAAGAGTCCAACATGGCAACCACCAAGTATTGTCCTCCCTGATATTTTCCCTACTGTGCCTTTGGATTACTGGCTGGTAGCGCCTGCAGCAATGCTGGCCACCTCTTCATTGTGGGGTCAGGGCCTGAGGTGTCATCTTGACAGACTAGGGCTTAGCAATTGCGAACAGAGTGTCCTCTGAGCTCCAAACCTCCTTTCTGTGTCACAGTATCTTTCTGGATCCTAGAGAGTGTGTTGTGAATGGGGCAGACATTTCTGATAAAGTCAGGGCCAAGGGGAGAGAGGGGGTGCATCTTGGTGTTGCTGTTGTATAAGTAAGGAGTCCTGAAAGGCCAGTGCCCTTATTAGTGGTGCAAAGTGTCAGAAGGCCCTTGGCTGCTTCCTCTTGAACCTCAGCAGTACCCTCTTCAAATGGCAGGGGTTACAGTGGTTCCCACTTATCTGGCATTTCCCTTTCCATGGTTTCAGTTACCTGTGATCAACTATGGTCCAGAAGCAGGTGATCCTCTTTCTGACTTACTGTCAGAAGGTCAGTGGTAGCCTAACACTACGTCACAGTGCCTACATCATTCACCTCACTTCCTCTCCTCATGTGGGCTTTTTATCATCTCAAATAATCATAAGAAGGGTGAGCATAGCACCATAACCATAGACCACATTCACATAACTTTTATTACAGTACGTTGTTGTAATTGTTCTCTTTTATTAGTTATTGTTGTTAATTCCTTGCTGTGCCCAATTTATAAATTAAACTTTAATACAAGTATGTATGCATTGAAAAATGTAGCATATATGGGGTTTTATACTGTCTGAGTTTGAGGCATCCACTGGGGGTCTTGGAATGCATCCCGCATGAATAGGGAGGCACTGCCATATTTGTTTTATTGCACTGGCTGTTGGTTGTCTGTCAAAGGCTGTGCTTCTCTCCACCCCATCATATCCCCTCTCTCTTTTTATGTTGTTTTTGTCCTTTCTTGGCAATCATCTCCCATGTTGTCTGAACTCTGACGGGTGTAGGGAAGGAATATAAGTGAGCTAGAGCAGAAATAGGACTCTTGTTTTTGACAGTCAGGGAAAAGTGGAGGAGGGGAGTCTGTATTTGATACACCTATGTGTTGCAAACTCTGCTAAAATTTTACATAGGTCAACTCATCTAGTCTTCATAATAGGTAGTTATTATTTACTCCAGTATTATGGGCAAATAAACCATGGTAAGTATTTTGTCTGTGACCATACAACCGTATGTCTTTTTGATTGCAAAGGCCCTACTGACCTACTCTTTCTTGGCTTCTTCTGTGTTCATCTTTCATCCAGTCTTGAGTAGAGGGATTCCCTGTCTGATTCTCAGGCAGCTTTGGGGGGGATGCTTTCTGTCACAGCAGCAGAAAGGACCTAGAATGAGAAAATTTGGGTTGGAATTCCAGCTCCTGCATTTATTAATTGTGTGACACTGGATAAGATAAACAAGTTAAATCTGAAAGCAATGAGCATGTGTAAGAAAAATTAAAATAATCTCTTCCTGTATTGCACTGGATAAGTCTTTTCCCAGCCTTAGTTTCAGTGCCATCACTAGGACAGTGAAGCTAGTTTTATTCCTGAGCAAACTGAGGCTCAGAGGTGCTTGGATGCTTAGCCTTTGGCCTTCAGCAGGACTGTATGGGGGGAGAAATTGGATGTGAACTTTTCCCCTCTCCCTCTCTGATTTTGACATCCTAAGGACCCAAAGACCCATGCCCTCTTTCTTATATCTTAGAAAAATTTAGATTTAGTACTTTAAGTCCTGTGAAAGCTTGACTTCTTCCAAGGATTATGCATTTGAGCAAGGGTTATTGTGAAGTATGTCCATCTCTAACAGCCGGTGGAAAAATGCTCTTGGGAGCAGCAGGCTTTTCTTGGTTTCTCCATGATTCCAGGGGATTCAATATCATGTGTAAGACTGAATCTTAATGGTCACTATTTTTGATGTCAGGCTAAGGACCATCCTGAGCTGAATAATGACAATGCCTAACCCTTCTATGGTGTCTACTGTGTGCTAGACAAGGACTTCACCCAAGTAGCCCCAGTGTGTGCTGTTTATACTCTGCCCTTCTGTCTCTGGATAAACCAGGCTTAGTAAAATCATTGTATTGAAATTTTAAATGTATTTTTGTCATCAACCAAGAATAGTGATAGGAACACCAAAGAAAGGGATACCTAAAAGCGGGCAATTTCCCTTAAAAAATTGTAATACAATATTCTCCCTTTGTTCATCATCCATTTCAGAGTATTAAGAATAAATATAGCTTCACAATCTCTTATCTATGGTGCCAAAATCTAAAAACTTCCCCAAACCAGAAGTTTTTCTAAGTCTTGGGTTTGATGAGCCTCATTTAACAGCCTAACCTGATTTGAACTTGAATGAAACAGTAGTTTTTATACTTTTCAGTGTGAACATTTGTATATTTTGTTGCTGAAAAATTAATATGCTTGACTGAATTACTGCCCCAAATCAAACAGTATATTAGGTATGCATGGTATTGTCTTTCTAAAATCATCAGAATTTGAAACTTTAGTGGCCCAAGGAGTTCAAAAAAGGGCCAGTAGATTTGTATAAAGTAGCATAAATAATACTGGCTAAAGGAATGCATTGCTTGCTGTGTGATGCTGAGGAGATTTTAGTGTATTTTGTCCTTGCCTGCAACAAAGTGGCCTGGCTTGGAATCACTGATCAGATTGTATTAGAGAATGATGCTTACTATGCACCATACCACAGTTGACAACAACCTTTATGGAGTTGCTGAAATGGCAGATGGAAAATGTTGGTAGCATCTGTAGTAAAATTGGGAAGATTCTCTGAGAGTTTCTTTTTATTCACAAAACCATTTTTAAATCATTTCTTCTAAAATTTACTAAGAGTGGATGTCCAACTCAGGAATGTGTAATTTGGACTTTTCCTTTTTATAAATTTGTACATTTACCTCTACTTTTCTCAGTTATTTCCTCTTTCCTGCCTCCATCTGTCCTTATTGCCTCCTTGACTCTTACTCCCTTCTACCAACTCCTTCCCTCTTTCCAGTCTGGGAGGGTGCGGAGAGAAAATCCAGAACCCACAGGTAAGAGAGAGGCTAGTTCCAGGACAGACTAGGGGCCACAGGTAAGAGATTAAGTAGTACCCAAGACCCAGAATGGGAGAGAGCATCACCTTGGCCCACACTCCCTCTCTGCATCCTGTCTTTTAAGTTAATTCCCTAATTCCTTTCCAGCAGAATGGAAACATGGATACAGAATGGCAGACGCAGAGGTTTATTAGAGATTGGGTATGAGCACAAGAGAATTTGGCAACAGGAAATCACAGACGAAATAAGTCAAATTTCCACAGAGAAAGAAAGATTCTGGCTGGTCGGAAGGCAGAAGATGGAGCACCATGCTTTTTTGGAATCCTTCAGAGTGGTGGTCTTGAGGGGTGTATTCAACCTCCTCCGCTGCTCTTCTTTATACCCAACACATGCATCTCCCCAGAGAACATCTCACTTACCTGCATGTGGTCTCTTCTATATAGGCCCTGGTATCTTGCTTCCCTCAATGTTGTGAGTTGGGGTTCATCTATATGCTTTGCTTCATGCACAGGCAAGCATGCAGTCATGTGTATATGAGTCCTGATTTTTATATCTGGCTAATACAAAGCAGAGGCTGTTAGTTGGCTATATCTGGATTATAAGCCCAGTTATGTTTGTTCTGTATAAATTTGGGAAAAAAGGCACGACATGTTATTTTATGAGTACCTGTGGATGAAATGATCTGTTGGCTCTCTATGTGGGTCTTCATTTAGGTAAGTTCAGTTTCTACTCAGGCATTGTGATCTGAAGAATGAGGGTGAGTAGTAAGCTCAGGATATGATACTTGAGTGTATTTTTTTCAGATAAATGTAATAGGCAGAGAATACCACAACTTTCTAGGTACAGACTGGCTTCCCTTATCAGATGCAGGAATTGGGAGACTCAGATCCCAGGCTTTTAGCTGAACTAACAAAACCAGAAAGACTTTGATCTTTGCGATTTTGCAGAGTTCTACAGTTAATAAAGTTTTTTCCCCTTTTTAGCTTCATTGACAAAATGGAAAGATGAAGCTATTTGAGCTCTGAAGATCTCTGTTTTGCTTATTCTAATATTCTAACACAAAGCGCTTGGAACCCAATCTGTCAGTCTTCTGGCACAATTAAAGTTCTGCCTAGCCTCTTCATCACTATGGTCACCATAGACCTTGCTTTGCCTGGGGCAGTCCTGATGGATGTCTGCTGTGCTAGGATAATTATTAATGGAGCTCCTTTTACTCTATTTAAATGATAATATACATGGTCATCTTACTGAAAGCAGACACTGTTCCTAGACACATACTCTTTATATCCCTCATGAATGTTGTCTAAATAAGGGCATGTTATGGAGGCTCTGCTAAGTCCTGTAGGCAGTTTGGTTCCCTTTTCCTTCCTTCCCTGACAGGTGATAAATAAATAAAACAAATAGCCTCTCAGGAGCTGTTGTCAACTTTGCTCCTATCTAGCCCCAATTTGAGGTGTTTTTTTGTTCCTGTCTCCATCACTCAGACCTTGAAAGCTGATAGATTTCTGATTTCTTCCTTGAAACGTGACATGATAAATAAGACTGCACACTTTACTGCAAGGGCCAAGGGAGAGAACGATAAAAAAGGACTGTCCCGTACAATGGGACATTATTTAACTGGTTTGTCCTTTTGCATGGGGGAGAAGTAGGGGCCTCCCTATAGTATGATTTCAGGAGTTCAGGGAAATTTTCTTCTTCATAGGTCTGATGGATGGATAGCCTATTTAGCATCTTTTGAACTAAGGACAAAACAGTTACTTCCTTAATAAGAGAATGGTTTGAATTAGAAACAGTTCTGGGGGGTGGATTTCAGTGACATCCAAACTGAGCCTTTGCCCACAGCAGTGTGGGTCCCATAAATACAAATAGAGTGCTCATATCTGGGAAGGTAACAGTTCCTCTGTGCTCTGAGCCAGTTAGGGACACATCTGAAATATTGTGGCCAATTCTGGGTGTCTCCTTAAAGTACTAAAAATGCCCAACACCAATGTGTTACTGTTTACAATGTCATCTCTTTATTACGGTGTGCTTGTTTTAGTTTTTTTAGTTTTATTGCTCCAGATGCTTCTCTCTCATCGCCTAGCTGATCTCAGCTAGGTGGGAGGTGAGGACCATGGAGTTTTTGAAGAAGCCCTGTGTGGGGGGGGGAGGGGTAAGGATTAGGGTAAGGATGCGCATGTTAGTTTGAGTCTTGAAACACTGGCAGAGGGTTTGCTAAACTCTAAGGACAGCAGTTGGTGGTCTGTAGTAACACAAAGTAGGGCCCAGTCCAGTATGCACACTCTCCTCCTCTCACCTTGATGAATTTTGAGTCTATCCACTTTTCTCTCCATTGCCTCAACCCTAATAATAAATTGATTGAGCATTTTACATGTAAAATTTAGTTTTCATAAAAACCCTAGAAGGGAAACTGCCCACATGTTATAGATGATAAAAGTGAAGCTTTGACAGGTAAGTAACTTGCTAATTTGCTCAAGATCATACAGCTAATATGTGGGAAAGCCAGGAGTCAAACCCACACTTTTTTTTTCCTGCCTTCTTTTATTATTTTTTTTTCTGTTACCTTTTTATTTTCACCTTGTTTTGGACTTACAGAAAAATTGGAGGGGAAAAAAAGTCCCGTATACCCTTCACACAGATTTCCCAACTGCGAACATGTTGGCATATTTGGTTTATCATTTTTGTTTCCTCTCTGTATTGTAGACATGTGGTCTTTTTACTCTGAAATATCAGGTGTGTTTTGTAGAAATAAGGAATTTGCTTACATACCCCTAGTACATTCATTAAGATCAGGATATTAACATTGTTAAAATAATATTATCTATAAACCTTAGAATTTTTTTGAACCAATAATGTCCTTTATAGTCAAAGAAAATCCTGGATTATGTATCGCATTTCACTTCTGTTTCTTTAGTCTCCTTTAATTTGAATCAGTTCTACAGTCTTTTTATTTCATGAAAATAACTTTTAAATGTCATGAAGTAACATTTTGTATTTTGAAAAAATAATACAAAAAAATTTTAAAAAATACAGGTCAGTTTTCTTGTAGATTGCCCTCCAATTTGGGTTTGTTTGATGTTCCCTCATACTTAGATTCAGGTTATGCATTTTGTGCAGGAATACTGCAGAAGTAAGCTTGTGTTCTTAGTGCATTAGATCAGGAGGCACATGATGTGGATCTGTCCCATGACTGCTAATACTAACTTTTATTGCTCAAGATGGCGTCTTCTAGGTGATTCCACTGTGAAGTTACTATCTTTTAGTTAATAATCAGTAAGTATCTTGTCAGAAGATATTTTGAGGCTATAAAAAGTCTGGGTACTCATCAAATTTCACCCTACTAGGTGAAATGTCTAGCCTTCACTGATGATTCTTGTTTGAAACAATTATTATTAAAGTGATTACAATATGTTAATTTTCTAATTCCAACATTCTTTCTACATTTTTTAGCTAGTCAGTCTATAAGGAAGAAACTTCTTTCCCTATCTTCCCTTTCCCTTCTTTTCCTTTCTTTCCTTAGTAATAAAATTGGACTTATGGATCCTTATTTAAGGAGTTATAATCCCTTTTCCCAGCCTCAGCCCTGGAATCCACCATTCTACAAAGAGCTCTTATTCTTCCTAGTGGACAATGCATTTAAAACCTGTATTTGGGCATTAGGATTGTAGGGTTTGGGCTTAAAACCACTGTGATAACAGTGTCACCAAAACATTCTTGTTTGTCTTCTGGACTCTGATAGCACACTGATAATGTCCTGGTATTGACCTGACTTCAATTTGTCTTCCATACCGTAGCATGAGTGGTTGGTTGGTTGGGGTTCATTCATTCATTCATTCATTTTGATGTTGCCATGATCTTGTAAACCATGTGCTTTTTTTAAAAGACTATTTGAGAGCAAGGGAGAGTAGCAGACTCCCCGCTGAGTGCAGAGCCTAACATGGGGCTCAGTCTCACGACCCTGGGATCATGACCTGAACCAAAATCAAGAGTAGGATACTCAACCGACAGAGCCGCCCAGGCGCCCCTGCCACGTGCTTCTAAGATTTCTCTATGGTGTACCTTTGCAATAGAAACTGAAACATCCTTAACCTACTTCTTGAAGTCTCTCTAGCCACTTCTTACTCTGCTCTCTTCCTTACTGTCTGTCCTCCAGGATCCTTTGTCTTTTATTTCCCTAAAAAAGTCCCCATTCCTCCTGGTTTAGGGCTTGCCTATGCCCACCCCTCTATCTGAAATGCCTTCAGTCCCAAGCCTCTGGCCTGTCTCCATCCTCAGATCTGTGCTCAGCTGTCAGTTTTTGAGACTTCAGTCTAGAGCGGTCTCTCATCAGGCTCTATTTCTTTATCTCTGTTTGTAATTATGGCCTTAATACTGTGATACTTTGTTTGAAGTCTCTCTTCTTCTCTTCCCTGCAAACTCCATTCTTACCATTACATCCCTAAAAACCAGGACAGGGCCTGGCTCCTAGTAAGAGTTCAATATAAATTTGGTGAATAAAGTATGTACTTTTGACATGGAAGCATGGGTTGATTTCAATACTTTTGCATTGGTGATACTCCAGTTTAGTCTCTTTTCATGTTTTTGTAATTGTCTTGAAATGATCATATAGTGGTTGTGATGAGTAGTTGTAGAAATATAAATGTAATATTTTTAAAAAAGATTTATTTAAGAGAGAGAGAACACGGGGTGGAGGGACGTTGCGGGGTGGTGGGTCGAGGGAGAGAGAATCCAAGCAGACTTCCTGCTGAGCGCAGAGCCCATCGCAGGGCTCAATCCCATGACCCTGAGATCATGACCTGAGTCAAAATCAAGAGTTGGACGCTTAACCAACTGAGCTACCCGGCTGCCCCCTCAAAATGTAATATTTATATCAATAAATACAGTGAAATATGATGTTGCATGTTTTGAATAATAAGGCAACAGTAATTTGGGCTTAAGCAGAAAAAGATTGGTATTGTAAGTGACAGATCTTTGAGGAAACAGTGGTTCTAAAATGAAGTTTATGATGGAAATAACTTGTGTATCTTTTTTGAAACATAGTTGAAGATAGTACTTTGGCTGTCATTGATGTTTGATTCTCAGAATAATTGTTAGAAAGATCCTAGTTTTTGAATCAATAGCAGTGAATAGAGTAATGGTATTACATTAATATAACATATCAAATTATAGTATTGATAAGATTATATTCATATAGTATATTATTAGTTATTAATATATATTAAATGTTAATAGTATAATAGTTACACTATTAATAATCTCAATTAAGGGTATAGTATTCTAAGCAACATCAGTGTCCAAAAATCATTGTGATCTCTCCAGGTGATTTTTCCCGTGATAAAATAGTTATCAGGCTATATTTATCCTTTAAGACTCATTTGTTCATTCTACTACCTTGTTCAGTCTGGTACCTTGCCTAGAGATTATGCCATATGATTGTTGTCTGTTCAGTTTTACCTTAAAAATGATAGGAGAGAGGGTGGGAAGTTTGTACTAAAAAAGTCATCTTTTTCTTCTTTTTTTTTTTTAAGAAAAAATCTTATTCTGGTACTTTCTCTTTCTAAGGATTTTTAATTTTCTTCTAGACTAATTTTTAATAGACTAGCAATCCACAGATGAGAAATAAAAACCTATACAAAAGGTGATTAAAATATAATGGAACATTATTCATTTTCACAAGTATCCTGAATTCCCATGGCAAATTACCAAATTTTACAGTTTTAAAATAGGGAAATGGAGATGCAGTGAGTAAAGAAAAATTTGCATTGGTGATAAAAGTTATACATATGCATAATACCCATAAGAAATACAATTACTGCAGCCTTACTCGTTGACCAGTGGGCATTTGTCTGATATGCACTTATGTTCTGTGGAAAAACCTGACTCATTAGCCAAATGCCATCTGATGAAGGCAATTGAAGATTAGGAGTGTGTTGAGACATTTGTTGTCAGGCATGCTGACCAGGGTCTTTGTCTTTAAGAGCGTTGGAATTACTTTCCCTAAGTTGGGACTTGGGCCTCCAAAGGAAGCCCCAAAGCAAAGATGGGAAGGGAATGTGGATTCTACTCAGTTCCTGTGTTTAGAATTACTGTCACCTTCAGATAGTTGTTGAAAATTGTGTCATAACAGTGTGTGGTGTGCATAGTAAAGTACATAAAGTACACGAATATTATGGGTAAAACTCAATGAATTTTTACATATACACACCTGGGTAATTAGAAGTTGAGGCATGTTTCTAGTACCCAGAAGACTTTTGCATGCTCCTTTCCCATGGGTAACCTTCTCACCCCACCCCACCCCTGCTCCAGATCAACTGCTCTGGCTTCTTTCATATAATGCTATCATACAGTATACATCTTATGTGTCTAGATTCTTTCTTTCAACATACTGTGCATAAAAGTCATCTATGTTATTGAATGTATCTGTTTTTTTACTATATAAAATTCCATTGTATGAAAATACTACCATTTATATGTCCATTTTCTTGTTGACATTTGGATTACTTCCTGGTTTTGGTTATTTTAAATAAAGCTGTTACGAGTGTTGTGTATGTCCTTTGGTGGCCAAATGAATTCATTTTTCTTGGGTATATATCTAGGAGTGGGATTTCTATGTCAAAGAGTATGTTAATGTTTAGTAGATACTGACATAGTCTTCCAACTTAGTTATACCCTATTACATTACCGTAGACAATATATGAGAGTTTGTTACTTCAAGCTTTGCTGACATTTGGTAGTGACTGTCATTTTCATTGTAGCCATTTGTGTATGTAATGGATTTTTTGGGGTAACCTTTAGTTTTAGATTTTCACATAGTCTCTGACTCTGTCATTTTCATTATCAGATATAGCACCTTGCTTTTCATATCTAGTCCTGGCCACCTTTTTGGATGTCACTTTTTCCAGTGTACTCCAGTATATGTTTGTTTGGAACTGTGTTCTGCCTATACTTATTTTTATCTCTCTTCCTAGGCACTAAAAGCTTTTAGTTATTCAGATATACCTCAAAAATAAGGTAGGACGACTAAAATGTATAATAAACATTATCACTGCTCACTTCTTTAATTAAAAGGTCATATATAGGGGCACCTGGGTGGCTCAGTCGGTTAAGCATCTGCCTTCAGCTCAGGTTATGATCCCAGGGTCCTGGGATCGAGCCCCGCATCGGGCTCCCTGCTGGGCAGGGAGCCTGCTTCTCCCTCTGCCTGCCGCTCCCCCTGCTTGTGCTCTCTCTCTCTCTCTCTCTCAAATAAATAAAACTCTTTAAAAAAAGGTCATATATTAAAAAAGAAAAAGCACATAGAGTAAAAAAAAAAAAAAGTGCTACTCTATGCCAGTACCTAAACATTGATGCCAATTTGAGATCACTAGAAAGAGTTAGGTTGATGTTATCTATATAGCTCCTTGTAGACTAGGAGATGGTCCTTAAGTGATAGGCTTTGTGTCACTGATCCAAAAGCTCATCCCAATAAAAGGAGGTGGGACTGCTTTGGTATTTTCAGTTCTAGTAGCCAAATTAGGAAAAGAAAATAGGAATGGCAGTAAAGATTCAGTTAAGCAGGACCTATAGGTAGTGGTAATATCATCAGTTACAGCTCTTGGGAAATGAAGAATCTGAACCAGATTAACACATTTTTGTCAGACTTTCTTGTTGGGCATTGTCTTTGTGTCCACATTTGTTTTATGTCTCAGTAAGGAGAGCATATTGAACATGATTGACTTTGTCTCTGCAGACGAGGGATCTTAGAGCCTTGGCGACATCTTAATGGCTATGAATTCTCAGTGTTCTGTACTAAAGATAGAGACAGAAAATGAAGAGTTCACACTGAATTCATAATGACTCGAGGATTTGCACTGGATTTTTGAAGTAAAATTGCTCCATTTGGTTTTCTTTCTGCTTTTTTCTCTTAACCCACTGAATTGAAGAAAATACTGTTTGTTAGCTCTGATTATTTCAATTCCAGTTAATTGAAGCTTTACCGTCATTTGCTAATGACTGTACTGAAGGTGGGAGACAGCTTAGAAAAACAGATGAATATTATAAAATCACACAAGAATACACAAAATCCGTATCTTATCATGACTCAGTGAAGTCTACTTTATTAGGGAAAAGCAGCAAGTTCTGAACTTATCCCAGGACTGAAATAATTGGTTTGTGGGAGTGATATGTTGGTGAGAAAATAACAAGCTTTTAAATCCAAAGGCCAGAGTCCAAACTTCAGATTGCAACATTAAGTATGGCATTAACTTGTTTTTGTGAACCAATTTCTTCAGCCTAAAAATGGGGAAAAAATAATAATACTTAAAGGTTATTATGATCAAATTGGAAGATGCACGTTAAGACTTGGGTGATGTGTGAAAACTTAGGACAATGGGGGATGTATTAATCCAGGGTATCAAATGGAAAGAAACATGGAGAGCATGAGAGGATGGGATGGGATGGGGGTGCTGTGTCCTTACTGTGCTCTTGGGACTGATCATATATAGAGAGATGAGATGGTGTGTCTTTCAGTAATTAGTGAGTTACTCAAAGTCTCCTTGAGCTGTTTGATGGGAAGCAGCTGGGCTCACCTTCCCACTTTCCATCCTAATTGCTTTGGTTATAATAAATTGAAGCTCACCTGTTTAGGGGTTATATCTGGTGAGGGAAACATTATCTTTAAGTTATCTGATTAAGCATAATTTGAGTGAGAAAAACTGTCTATCAGTGACTTGTTCCAAGGACTGGGGGAAGCCCCTTGGTTATGCTTATAGCCTGAAACAGATGAAGATGAGAATATTGCAGATTTCTGGGGCGCCTGGGTGGCTCAGTCGTTAAGCGTCTGCCTTCGGCTCAGGTCATGATCCCAGAGCCCTGGGATCGAGCCCCACATCGGGCTCCCTGCTCAGCGGGAAGCCTGCTTCTCCCTCTCCCTCTCCCCCTGCTTGTGTTCCCTCTCTCGCTGTCTCTCTGTCAAATAAATAAATAAAATCTTTAAAAAAAAAAAAAAGAATATTGCAGATTTCTAGGAGAGGGAAGAAGAAGACTTGGTGCATTGGAAAAGAATACTGGCCTGTAAATCCAGACATCTGGATTTAAGCAGCAAGGATGTAGGTGACCTTGGCAAAGTGGTTTCTCATCTTTGGACATGATTCTTTTGTGTGAAATGGGTGGGTGGTCCTCACATTCTTCATCCTTGTCTACTCCCCCAGTACCTAGTGCCCTTAGGATGTCTTACTGTCCCTTACTCAAATTTACCAGGAAAGAATTAAAAGCCGTGCACATGAAGGTACAAATAACAGATGGGGTTTCCATTATAAAGGCAATGGGAGTTTAAAAGAATGAAGCACCAGCTGTAGAATTCCAGGCATGAATCAAAAGGTGGGGAAGTTATTTTAGAAGCAAAAAGGAACTTTCTGGTAGCCTCCAATCATAACTTGGCAGTAGCTATGCTTCGTATGCTGTCATCTGGTACAAGTGGAAAGATAAATAAGGGAGAGGCAATGGGCCTGGGTAGTTAATCACAGGCAGGCCCTGTATGGATGCCAAAAGGGGCAGATGAGCACCAGGGGAGAAGGATCCCTCTCCCTGCCCTGCTTGTCCAGTTTGTGTCCCACTCCCTCTCTGTGGGTTCTTTAATAAAGGGTACTTTATTTAGGCTCAACAACCATATCCCTTATTATTATACACTGTAATTAAAAAGAACTGTACAATTCTAAAAGAAAAGAGACTTGCCTGAGTGCCTTTAGTCTCTGGACCACTTAGAAGCTTACCAGAAATGCAGAGTCTCTGACTCACTGCGTCAGAATCTGCATTTTAACAAGCTCCCTAGGTGATTTGTGTGCATATGAAAGTTTGAGAATCACTGAACTCATATATCGGGACATTTATTCCCCAGTAATGAAAATCCCTGGTGAGTGTCACCAAAGGCCCTTTCCCTAATTTAAGTGGTTCTTCTTGCAATGCTGTTTTCATCCTCTGGCTACTAATACACAGTTGTCAGATCCCCCAGGCCCACTCTGAATCGCTGTGGAGCTCAGCTATACATATTTAGTTCTTTTAATGTTGGCTCATAAATCAAGTCCTGCATCTCCTTAATCAATCCAGCAACTCTCCACTGAATTTGCAGCAATTTGTCAACATCTTTCTATATCTGAGAAGCTCTAGGCCTGAATGTAGTTTTCTATGAGGGGACACAGGTATTATTTACAGGATTTAAAAGTCCTTTAAGATATGTGATCAAAGGGCGCCTGGGTGGCTCCGTTGGTTAGGTGGCTGCCTTCGGCTCGGGTCATGATCCTGGAGTCCCGGGATCAAGTCCCGCATCGGGCTCCCTGCTCGGCGGGGAGTCTGCTTCTCCCTCTGCCCCTCCCCCCTCTCATGCTCTCTCTCTCTCATTCTCTCTCTCAAATAAATAAATAAAATCTTGAAAAAAAAAAGATGTGATCAAGGCTAATCATCAAACACAGTGAAGGCAGTATGTGTGCGAAGACTCAATGATCAGTTGGAAACCCATCCGATAGTAGTATCATCATGTTGGTGGTCGTTGTCATAAACTACAATTAGAAAGATAGCCCTTCAACACGGACCATGTAGCCTAAATCCCAAGGATACAAAGAGGTGTAGGACAGGACCACATTTCTTGGAGAAGTGTGAGTCCAGTTGGAGAGAAAGGTTTGCAACAAGTAATAGAAAGATAGAAAGGAGTATATACCATGTATAAAATAAGTGATTGAGACCCAGTAGAGGGAGAGAGGGGACTGTGGACCAGGGCTCTTAGGAAACATCTCAGAAGGGCTTTAAGAACATGTGAAGATGTCAACTAATGGAGAAAAGCAGAAAGGATATTCTAGGAAGAGTGAACAGAGTAAAAGTACGATTCTAAACAAACAAAATTTTGACTTTTTTCTTCATAGATCTCTACCCGCCTGTTCTGAGATTCAACATTTTTCTCTCTCTGTTTTCTTTACCTGCCAAATGTTCTTTAGTTAGATGTGTTACTTTCAAAAAATGATGCCTTATAAATCAGAAGAAAAAAATACTTTGTTTCTTTAAATCATACCTCATAGATCCCAAAAAAGGAAGAACTCTGAAAAACATTGTGTGTAGAGGAAAAAACAAGGTCTCCTTCGCTGCCTTTGTCTCCTCTTCAGTCTGGCTTCAGGAAGGGAGAGGGGTAGCACAAATGGCCTCCAACATTTTCTAGCAAAAAAATTTAAGACTCAGGTGACCTGAGTTCTTAGACTTGAATTCTACTGTGACCAAATTGTAGAACATTGGGTGTCACTCTCTCATCTGCCTAACAGGGATTATATTACAATTAACCTGTACTTTGTAAGGGCCTTTATTGGGTATTAAGACCTTCATTTGGGACTTCTAATATCCTGATTTAAAATTGATATATGCTGTTATCAAATAACCATATAACTTATTGTTCAAGTCCAGACTTTTGAGGATAAAAGGGGTCTCTATTAATATTAACACCAGAACAAATGGAATCAAATGGGACTGTCTCAGACTATCAGGCTGTCTGGTCAACCCAGGTAAAGTAGACCAGACCATCGCTAAAACTCTGTTTTGGGGGAAAGAGGAGGAATTCTACATAGGAACAGATTTTTTGGCTTTGTGAGACTGAGAATTTTATTCTCTGGTTGAAGCAGTTCTGTCTGGAAGCCATGTTTGTGTGAAGGACACCTTAGTGTGCGGGGTGAGAGATGGGGATTTGCTGGATATAACGATTTTCCTGTCTCTCCCTCTCACCTCTGCTCTCACAGATTGAGTTAGAACTGCTCTCAAGGCCACAGAATAGATTGATGCATATTCTAATTCCTAATGCCTGCAGGGCAATAACTCAGGCCCATTCCTTCAGCTGCAATAACAAGGTTTATTTTATTGCAGTTTGAAGACTGTTTGGGGCCTCAATAGGAGAGCTTCTCCCTTGGCTCAAATAGGCTAAACATCTGCTAAGTTCTCCCCCAACTTTCTCCTTAACTTTGCTTTTATTATTATTACCCTCAGGAGGCCACTAAGCAGGAGTTGGTAGGAGGAAGAATGGAAGTGACATTTGTATCATTATTCAGCACATTTAGGCAGTTTATTATCTGGGAACTCATTCTTCCACACCCCCCCAAGGAACTTAATATGAAATAATGTTAACACATTAAGTACATAATGTGAGGCTGCATTAATTAATATAGTGTTCTGATCTCCTGCAAACTGTAGTCCAACTGTGCTGCTTTTACTGAGCTCGAACATGGAGGGGGTGCCAGTGTGAGAGAGAACATGGTGGTCCAGGGGGTGACGAGGCATATGAGATGCCGAAAAACCACCTCATTCAGTGTGGTGAATAGGAGACATGTGGAGGTCATTTTCTAGAATTGGAGACCCTGCTACAGGAAAAAGGAGTGCATTTGTATTATTGATGATCCAGAAGACACAATGGAAGCAACATAAAACATAGCTTCCTGACAAGTACACCTGAGGCCAGCAGATACATATGTAAGGTATTTTAGAAGAGGCTGGTTATTAGAGGGGGAGGAGCTTTGTACTGGGTGAGTGCAGATCTGTAAGGAAACGAGATACAGGATCTGTAAATTGTAGATGGACCCAAAGTTACCTAGTTCTCAGCTGAACACTTTTTTTTTTTTAAGATTTTATTTATTTATTTGAGAGAGAGAGAATGAGAGAGAGCAAGCACATGAGAGGGGGGAGGGTCAGAGGGAGAAGCAGACTCTCCGTTGAGCAGGGAGCCCGATGCGGGACTCGATCCAGGGACTCCAGGATCATGACCTGAGCCAAAGGCAGTCGCTTAACCAACTGAGCCACCCAGGCGCCCTGGAAACACATTTGAACTACAGAATTTCCTTGTTCCAACTGTTCGGTTACTATTCTCTACATATGTACTCTCTACCTGTAGGGTAGTAGTACATTATTTTATATACTCAACAGTGATCTCTTTCAAATTTTAAGAACATTTATTTTCATTATAACAAACATCCATTTCCTTCTCCCTGACAAAGGTCTAATTTTCCTCAGGGTTCTATCTCTTCTTTGTGCAGTTTTGCTGTTCAAGAAAAGCAAAATCTACCCTCAGTTTCAAAGATGAGCTCCAATTAAACTGCTCAAGGTGACTGATCTCTTATCCATCATTGGTGTGGGAATATACGTGAGACTCAAGGAGAAAATGGTTGGAGGCTTTTGCAAAGATTATTGCTCTTATGAGGAGGGAAGAATCTGTTTCTCCTCCTTTCTCAGAAAGCACATGAAGAAGGTTGGTTTCAGTGACTGTTGGCCCCCATTATAAGGTCATGAAAAAATCCAGCCTGAAGAGCATCCATAGTGAGAGGAGGAAAGAAGAACAGAAATAAAGCAGACATCCCCATTGGACCAAGCCAGAAGGCCACCTACCTGTGAACTTCCGCGAAGTGAATAAAACTCCTCTTTAGGATAATTTAAGTTGGATTTGCTTGCCTCTAAGAGCATTCTGATAATCTAGTCCTATAGGAATTGATGACCAGGAACTGCATTCACTACCCATCTTTACTTGTTATTCTACCTTTATTTTGGATTAGTTTTAGATTGACAGAAGAGTTAACAAAAATAGTAGAGTTCTCAAACTCTTTACCTACTTTTCCCTAATATTAACATTTTACATAACTGTAGTCCAATTAGCAAAAACAGGAAATTGGGCACCTGGGTGGCTCAGTTGGTTAAGTGACCATCTTTGGCTCAGGTCATGATCTCGGGGTTCTGGGATCGAATCCCACATCGGGCTTCCCAGCTTTGTGGGGAGCTTGCTTCTCCTCCCTCTGCCTGCCGCTCCCCCTGCTTGTGCTCTCTCTCTCTCTCTTGCAAATAAATAAAATCTTTTAAAAAAAACAAAAACAAACCAAAACAGGAAATTAACTTTGATACAATACTATTAATAAATTACAGACCATGGGGTGCCTGGGTGGCTCAGTCGGTTGGGCCTCTGCGTTCAGTTCAGGTAATGATCCCAGGGTCTTGGGATCGAGCCCCATGTCGGGCTTCCTGCTTAGTGGGGGGTTTGCTTCTCTCTCTCTCTCCCTCTGCCCCCCCCCACTGCTCGTTCTGTGTGTCTCAAATAAATAAAACCTTTAAAAAAAATAAACTACAGACCTTTTTGAATTCCATCACTTTTTTTTTTTCCACTAATATCTTTTTTTTCTCTTTCAGGATCTTACCCAAAATCCCACATTGCATTTAGTTACAATTTCTCCTTAGTTTCTTCCAATCTGTAATAGGTCCTTAGTCCTTTTTTATCTTTCCCGGTCTTCATGTTTTTGGAAAGTGCTGATCGTTATTTTTCATGATCAATGGTTACAGCTCTTTAGCTCTGGTTTTCAAACTGAAGAGTCTTGCCATTTTTGGTGTATTCACAAGTATGTTATTCAGTGTTTGGGGATTCTCTGTTATTCAGTGTTAGTAGCCTCTCCTGGAAACACTGTCCCTTAAAACAAGAGTGGCAATCAACACAGTGCAAGAGCTCACTTAGGAATACCTTCTAGTTGTTTTTTTTTTTTTAAAGATTTATTTATTATTTTAGACAGAGCAGGGGGGAAGGGCAGAGGGAGAGGGAGAGGGAGTGAAAGAATCTCAAACAGATTGAGCCACCCAGGTGCCCCAGGAATACCTTCTAGTTTTATAAGCAAGAGAGATGTCATCTTAATTATTTTTTGGTCTTCAGTGGTCTTTTGAAGTTTTCAGGATGTTGTTGGATTTTAGGCCATAAAGGTCACATTCTGCAAATACATGTTAAATATTTACTATGAGCAAGAAATTGTACTTCTTGTGAAGGACATTTGATGATATGACAGAGCCCCTGCTTTCAAGAGAAACAGAACGTTGAGCTGTCTCTTCAGAGGACAGTAAACACTGATCCATAGGTGTCTTAGTAGTTGTGGCCAAAAGTCTATAGTCTGTTATTGTAGTCAGCATGTGATATGTCTGGGCCAGTTGCTTAGAGAGGAAATATGAGTCCTGGAAGGGGGAAGTGTGTTCTTTTCTTCATTCTAGAAAAATACATAAGACAGAACAAGTATCTCTTGCGTCAGCAGAACCAAGGGAGATTTGCCTAATGTAGAAGATTCAAGCAGATGAAAATTCTTGCATGTAAACTCTCCAAGTCTTGAAAATTTGCTATCTGATGGCTGAACTGTCAGACTTTCTTTAAAACCATTTACTCTAAGAGTCCTCCCCCAAACCGTAGAAATAAATGTGGAATCCCCATTATTACAGCTTTTGCAAAGGTAAGGCAGTGAAATACACCTTACCATAATGTTGAACATTGTAATTAATAATAATTAAAGTGAACAATCTGTTTTCCTAGAAACAATTGTCACTCTCTGAAGCTCAAAAAATATTGTGATTACAAAAATTGCAATTTGCTCTGAAATAGCTAAAATGTGTGAAGCTTAATCTGTAATGCCTTGTAGCCAATGAAGCTGTGTTGGGTTGTTGCCATTGATTAAATGTAGTAGCAGAGCTGGAGCATTTAATCAATCATAAAAGCCACTTTAATGCATTGTATCACTCCAAAGCTGGAGCGATTAGAGCAGTTGCACTGTTGGCCGGAATATAAAATGCGGAACAAAAAAAAAAAAAAAAAAAGGAAGGCAAAAAGAATGACTTTCTTCTACATTCAGGTCTTCATGTCTCAAAATGTGCAAAATGGGTAAAGTTTTGTATGCATTATGTGGATCATTTTAGCTGCATAGATGGGACAAAACAACCATCATTTGCAATGTATAGAGTTATGCCCAAACATGTGAGCATGAACAAGTGTAGTAGTTTGAGATAGAAAATAATAGTGGGTTTTTGAAGAATAATGGATATTGTATGAGGTGTCACTTCTCTTGAAAATTACTTATTTCTGCCCAAATGAGGATTTCTGATATTGTTCATTCAATAGCTACAGCAAAGAAGAGAAGCTATTGCCAGAATAAGAAGGAAGAGGAGGAAAGAAAGGGGTGGTAGGGGAAGGGCAGAGAAGAGAAGAAAAAGGAGGCAGAACTGAGACCTGTTACTGGTTTTTAGATCTGATAGAAGAAAATGATCAGGCCTGTGAATCACAGTGGGACATGGAATGATCTGGGAGCAGGAGAAGTAATGATGACATGGAATTATATGACAAAAGAAAATAGAGAGGGGTCGTCAATTTGGATAGGTGGATGAAGGTTTTTTTTTGGCCCATTTTGAGGAAGAATTCTAGTTAGTGCCATAACTATATAGTACTCATCAATTACAATTACCTACATAGGTAACATATACATGGGCGTATGTATATCTTTAGTTAAGAATAAATCTAGGGGTGCCTGGGTGGCTCAGTCAGTTAAGCGTCTGCCTTCAGCTTAGGTCATGATCTCAGGGTCCTGGGATCAAACCCTGCATCTGGCACCCTGCTCAGCAGGGAGTCTGCTTCTCCCTCTCCCTCTGCCCCCAACTTGTTCTTGCTCACTCTCTCAAATAAATACATAAAAATATTTTTAAAAAAAGAAACTGTGGATCCTGGAACTTACGGAATAGGCAAATAATACCCCTGCCAGTGGTCTCTTCTTGTATCATTCTGCACTGTTCACTACCAAAATGTTGACTCATCTGCAGAACTAGACTGAAGGGGAATCTGAGTTCTCACTGTTACCTGAAGCCTTCGTGTTGCCTTCACTCTGTGCTCAATGTTCCTCCTCTGGCTCACCTTTTAGCCTTAGTGTTTTGGGGTACAGTTCTTTTTTTTTTTTTTTTAACATTTTATTTATTTATTTCACAGAGAGGGAGAATGAGCAAGGGCAGAGGCAGAGAAAGAGGAAGAAGCAGGCTTCCCGATGAGCAGGGAGCCCAATGCGGGACTCGATCCCAGGACTTTGAGATCATGACCTGAGCTGAAGGCAGACACCTGAAGAACTGAGCCACCCAGGCGCCCTGGGATACAGTTCTTGATTATTTTTACAAGTAGTCAAGTTGTGGTTCTTGATTATTTTTAAAAACCACTTTGAGGTATGATTGATGTACACAAAACTGTACTGACTTAATGTCTACAACTTGATGACTTTGGACATAAATATACTTTTTTAAAAGATTTATTTGAGAGGGGGAGAGGCAGAGGGAGAGCGAGTCCTAAGCGGACTCCCTGCTGAGCACGGAGCCCAACACAGGGCTCCATCTCACAACCCTGAGATCACAACCTGAGCTGAAACCAAGAATCTGACACTTAGCCAACTGGGCCACCCAGGTGCCCCGGACATAAATATACTTCTATAAAATCATCACCACAGTCTATGCCATCAACAATCCATCACCTCCAAGAGGCTTTTTTTTTTTTTTTATGGATGTTCGTTTTGATTGCACAATGATAGTCATACAATAAGCACCTTTTGAATGCTTTTAAAAAGTCAATTCATCTGGTTTGAAGTTTTGAGCTGTAGTGAGCATGATGAATGGCCGCGGTCCTCAAGGAATTCATAATATTGAGAAGGCACTGTTAATACACATGATGTTACATGATGTGAACAGCTTGTGTAAGAAAGCATGGAAGTGTAAACTGGGATAAAATTCCTGTGAGAGCTGAGAGAAGTTCAAAGGAAAATACAGTCAGCAAGACCTAAAGTGGTCTGGGAAAACTTCAGGGAGGAGGTGGGTTTAAACTTGGGCCATCATGATGGTTTTGATTAATTGAAATAAATGGAAAGTTTGAGAGAATCCACTGAGGCCTCATGAGCTAAAGAAGTTACCTGAAGTCTCCTGTGAAACAGTGGAGGGAGCAGAGATTTTTAGGGGTGATTGGCAACATTCAAGGAGGCAGTGCCCCAAGTGTAACTGCCCCAGAGGCCATTCTTTTTTGAAAAAGTTTCAAGATGAGTATTCATGGTACAGTGTCCGCTAATGCATTTCCTGTTAATGACACAGGGTAGCCATGCTAAGGAAAAGCACAAGAAAGTGGGCCAGAGGAACAGTTTGTTTTAAAAGACAAACTAAGGAGTGGCTCTGAGGGCACAGTGTTGGAGGACAGTGCGGGGGTCATGGGGTTGGCCTGGAGAAGGATTCAGGATACTGGAAGACTAATACTCCTTCCTCAGTACTTTATAGCAGGTTCTGGATGTCCATATGCATGGCAGCAAGGGCTGTATTTCTTCCAGTTTCTATTCTCTGTTTTTTCTTTTCAGAATTAGAACCTCTACATTTTAGCTGGCTAGATGGCTGCCCAAAATAAACACTAAAATTTCCAGACTTGCTTGTAGTTAGGTGCAGCCATTTGTCTAAGACTTGTCCAATGGGATGTGAGCCAATTGGTGTGTTGAATTTCTAGGCTGTGCCCTTAAAAGAGAGTAGGCACGACCTCTGTATCCCCTTGTTCTTCTTTTCTGTGGACTGGAACATAGATGTGATGAGCTATCTTGGATCACAGGGACGAGGTAACACCCCGGAAAGGATAGAGCCACAAGATGGAAGGAGTCTGAATCTCCACCTCTGTGGTGTCAGCATGCCGGGCCCAGACTGACCGACTTCTCTTTAGGAGAGAAATGTACTACTTTTTGACTTAAGCCGCTATGTTTCAGGAGTTTATTTTACATTGTGATTGTTGTCAAGAAGTTCATATTTTGGTGTATGCTTCCTAAAGTCTTACCGATAATACTTGAGTGAATTCTGGAAAGATGTTTCAGTATACCTGCATAGCATGTGATCTGATAACATTTTCTTGTGAAGAATTTGGTTTTGTTCTTGGCCTCAGACATAATTCACTCTGTAGGAAGGATGGCAGCTTCAGGGCCCCATCTATATTTTTCCCTTGTTTATTCATGTTGTTGCTGGACTAAGGTACCATAAATACATGGCTTGCTGTTTCAGACTGTTGTGTGTCACTGTTGGAGTTAACTAGAAGAATATAGTTGCTTATTTTATAATCTTTATTCTGGAAGGTCTTGGAAATTGGGTGTTAAAATATGGAGGCATAGAACCTCATTACGAGGGTTACGATATCTCTACTTTGAACTTTCAAAAGACTAGGAGGACTCTTCATTTGCCAGCAGCTTCTGCATGGGGTCATTCATGTCAGCCAGCTTATCACACATGGTGGCACGGAGGCTTGTTCTTGGCTGGGTTGCATTAATTTCATTTCTCTGACTTTATTAACACCGAATAATTGATGAATGCAGCCTTTGAGAAGATACAGGTGTGGATATCAGTGAAGTACAGGGCTGCACGGTGTTCTTAAGGGAACACATACTTTTCAGAAGGCACTTGGTGTTCGCTCCTGCTTTGTTTCCTCTGCTTCTCCCACCCTCTCATCCTGAAGTCACTTCTGACAGGAGCCAAGGTTAGCAACCTTGCAATAGTGCCCTTCCGGGTCCGCAGGGAAAGGTTTCCGATTGGCCCTGGACCCTGAAGGAGAGAAGTGTGGTGTCACTCAGGTTGTAAAACCACAGCCTCTGAGCCAGTCAGGAGTGACCCAGTTACTGGGTCATCAAATACTATCAGAAGCAAGAGCAATGGCTCTAAACACTGGTTTAATATAAACAAATTCAAAATTCCCCATCTTTCCACTTCCTTTCACTGAGTTGATCAATGCACTTTTACTTCTGTTTATTTCATTTTTTTTCCCTTTCCTATCTTTCATTATTCCTCCTTCCTTTTGCTGAAGAAATAGCCCTTGCAAAGTTATACAGGGCTAACAGGGTGTGAGAAATGCAGGTTTAGTAATCCCAGAACCCCGCGGAGTAGAGGAGGTAGCTAAGTGTGTCTGGGGGGCCACTGTTCTTTCTGCCTCAGAAGCAGCCCTGTTCAATCTCTGCACCAGCCAGGTGCCCAGCAGAAATTCAGTGACATGCAAATATAGCAAGCGGATTTCCTAATTTATGTCTGTGGGATTTGCAAACTTCACTATAATGTATTCTGAAAATTTTGCATCCTTTCAACAAGATGTATTGAATCTCAGGCCCTGGGTTGTGATTGATCCCAATGCTGGGGTAATATGTTAAGATTGTCACACTGACCTGACAGGCCTTTATTATGGATTTTAAAAGGCAGGTATCCTGGGTGAAAATCCTCAAAGGTCATTCCTGGGGAAAATAATTTTAGGATTTGTAGTGGGTGTGAAATGGAGAAATGTTTGGGGCGCCTGGGTGGCTCAGTCGTTAAGCGTCTGCCTTCGGCTCAGGTCATGGTCCCAGGGTCCTGGGATCGAGCCCCACATTGGGCTCCCTGCTCGGCAGGGGGCCTGCTTCTCCCTCCCCCACTCCTCCTGCTTGTGTTCCCTCTCGCGCTGTGTCTCTCTCTCTCAAATAAATAAAATCTTAAAAAAAAAAAAAAAGAAATGGAGAAATGTTTCCATTCACCATGTGGGTGATGCTAAATACATGCTGTTAGTTTCAGCTTGTGCCTCAAGGTGTGGTTTGTGTGTTCGGAGAACTGCCCTAACCCAAGGTCCTGACCATCATTCCCAAGTAGGAGACACTGATTTTCTTGAGCCTGTTACATAGCTTTAGAGTGCCTGCAACGTAGACGAGTTTATTCCAAATAAATACCCTTGGGATCAAGAGGACCCCAGAGGAGTGTTGGTATTGCCATATCATCATAGGCATCCCTTTGAAAAACTGGGAAATCAGTGAAACCTAAACTTTGCCTGTCTTTCCACTCAAATTCCTTACTCAAGTTTCTATCTAAGGTTTCAAGCTTAAGATATCTCCGCAAATGATACTGGTAATAACACAGTTTGTGACTGCTAACAGAGGTTTAATCAATGTCTTGAGGATTAAAAGCCCCAAACCTCAAAGGAATAAAACTGTAATGATTGAATGAAAGCCGATTTGGCTAATGTTGGAGGAGAGAAACTAGGACACGGGCCCCATAAATCAAATTGTTGACAGGCTTACGTCCAGCCTGGCTGACCCATTTCCTCCCCTGGGGTAAAGAAAACAAAACACTGATAGCAGATCAGGAGTTCTCAGCTGCATGCAAGGACATCATATGTATCAAATTATTTTAGGGTAGCTGTCCTGGGTCCTTTCACAGACCTGCTGAGTCACCGTAGAAGCAGTATTTCCTCATTGGTTCCAAGAGGAAGTTAGGATAAATGATTTCATTTTGCAGCTTGAAGGTGCTTTGTTTAGTCTCAGGCTCCTGTGGCCCAGGGAAAGCAGTGAAAGAATGGGGATGGTGGAAAATGTAGAAGCCCTGGTGAGCTTTCTCTAGCACCCAGCCTGTCTTTGTGAGAGAAAAAGGTGTCTTAACTCCAGAAGAGTTACAGGGAGATGTTGTCTACAACACTCTTGAATCAAGGACATTCCCACTCATTACTTCAGCAGAGCTGATTCTAATTTTGCGCTTTGGATACTGTTTTGTGGAACTATTGCAAAGTGTTATTCTTTGTAACAGATGGCTTTCCAGGTATGTGGCAAAATTACTCTATTTTATTTGGGCATCAATCAAATTTTAGGAGGGTAAAATGAAATGATTTGGAACAAATATGCTACTTCCCCCCACTCTGTCAGGTGCAAACTTTTAAAAATAAAGTTATTTGCTGGAAAATATACTTATGTAACCTCCAGATTACATACTCCTACTTTCAGAAGGGGAGAAGTGGCACAAAGCTAAGCAGGGATGTCATTGTTCAGTCCGGAAGGGGAAGATGTCAGGACGCAGGACTAGAGCTACCAGTTGTAGGGTATAAAGGAAACCAGCTTCTTTCTCTCTGGTATGATTTGAGAGGAGAAGGTCAGGCCCCTTCTGGACCAAGAGAATTTGTGAGTTGCAGGATGGAAAGAGTACAAGAATCCAGTTGAGTTTTAATCAGGGATCGTGGTATGACATAAAACACATGAAAATACCTTAGAACACTGCTGGACACATTCAATCCATTTTAACTTTCCTCATTATCATTATAGTTATGTCCACAGTATTTCCTTGTGTGCGTGTCACCCTTTGCACTTCCCATAATATTTTATCACTATTGACTTGTGTGCTTTTTTTTTAAGATTTTATTTATTTATTTGACAGAGAGAGACACAGCAAGAGAGGGAACACAAGCAGGGGGAGAGGGAGAGGGAGAAGCAGGCTTCCCGCTGAGCAAGGAGCCTGACGTGGGGCTCGATCCCAGGACCCTGGGATCACGACCTGAGCCGAAGGCAGACGCTTAACGACTGAGCCACCCAGGCACCCCAACTTGGATGCCTTTCTTATTTGACTGCAGATCCACGATGGTAGGGACTGAGCTTCAGTCAGCCATGTCTTAGCATTCTGTGCCTGTCTAAACTTGGATATTAGATATAAAAACGTAAAGCAAGTTTTGCATGTGGAAAATCTCCTCAGCAGATGTTTTTCTACCTTCCGAGAAAAATAGCAGCCATGGCAAACCTACTCCAGGTTCAACTAGTAAGTAGGTTCTGTCTTCAGCTGTTTCATGGATCAAAAGTCACCACACAAAGGTAAACGGGACTATGGCAGCTTCTGAAGATAGGTTCACTCCACTCCACGCCATCCTTCTTGGGGCATGTATGTGTTTCCTGTAGTGTCATGCTTCATTTCCTGGCCTCCTGGAGCTCAGATGGTTATGATCTGATTCGGCCAACTAGATGCACCTGGCTGAGTCCTTAAAGGCAGATGTAAACATCAGAACATAATGATGTGCAGCTTTTATGGACAGTACATTTATGGAATCCCTTCCTCTCTTGTTTTTCTTCGTAGCAGTTGTATTGGAGGTGCTGATGTCTAGTCCCTAGGGTTTTGAATGTTAAGCAGTGGGTGGCACTATCAGTGGGATTTCTGCTGGAACACTCTGTGGTGTGGATGGACATCTTTTTTTTGTTACATTAAGAATAGATTCTGGGGCACCTGGGTGGCTCAGTTGGTTAAGCATCTGCCTTCGGCTTGGGTCGTAATCCCAGGGTGCTGTGATTGAGCCCTGCATCGGGCTCCCTGCTCAGCGGGAGCCTGCTTCTCCCTCTTCCTGTGCCTGCCGCACAGCTTATCTGTGCTCTCTCTCTATGTCTCTGTCAAATAAATAAATAAAATCTTTAAGAAAAAAAAAAAGAATAGATTCTGTTGCCTGCAACAGTCCCACAGAGTAATTGGGACCTGAAGTGGTCGCACATTCTCAAAGGGGAATGTGGGGTGGGCTCTCTGATTTGAGTGGGGAAAGAGCTATTTACCATTAAGGGTGGGGCACTAGTATTATTCCATACTACCCAGTGCAAACTGTTAACACTTATCACTTGGGGCCACTCGGACTGAAGGAGTGGTTTTGACAGAAAAAAAAAAAAAAACACCACCACCAAAAACCTGTGGGAGAACATTGTAGAAAGCACAGTTATAGGGGAAAAGGCTGGCTGCTTCTAACTACATTGAAGTGCCGAACAACGGCAGACTCAGGGTCTTAAATCCTAGGCTCAGAGAACAGAGGCATTTCAGGGCCTCACCTAAAACAATGTCCTATAGCTTCAGGGCTGATGTGTGCAAAAACAGCCACAGGATCTGTCCTTGTAGGGTAGGGTGCGGGATTAAAACATTAGGCTGAAGTCATAGCTCTACCCGGTCTCTCTAATAAAAGGTAGGACATTGGTTGGAAAAGAAGTGGACCCTGGAAGAATGGAATTGGAACATTTAGGAGAATTTGATTAAGTCCAGATTCCCTGAACATCCTAGGGCAGCAGAATCTATCCCTCTCTCCTGTTAATGAGGCTGATTCTGTGATGCTTGAGGCATAGTGATGACTTCACAGAATAAGATGCCAGGTTTCCCCCCTGCCTCACTCGACCGAATCTGGCATCTGGAGTTAGATCCCAGTATGCTCTTGGGGATCAGTTACAAATCAAACCTAGGTGTTGACTTAACCATTTCAATATTTTACATCAACAAAAAATCTTGGGAAAAACCAGTGGGAATTGATCCTAAGGGTGCAAGACCAGTGAGGGAGAAATCTATTTTAGATGCATTTGAATTTGCAATTCTGGTGCATTTACAAGAGATACCGGATTCATTGTGCTACATCATATGAACTCATGTAATTGGACGCGAATTTGATTATTATCTGGCATTGTTGAGTAAAACTGGACTCAGTAGTCACCTTTGCCAAATGAAGTGAAAATGACAGGAATGCCTTGGGTTTAATGTAAAGCAAGGAATCTAGAGTCTTAGGAAGACATGGGATTTAGAATGGATTTATTACATACAACTGGCTCATTCTTCCAAAACATGTCCTTCAGGAGACTTAAATGATACTCACTTGATCTCACTGATGAGGGAAGCACCAGAGACTTTAAAAATTACTTCACTGGCTGTTCTCTCTAGGCTTAGATAAAAGTGGGAAAAGCAACTATTTAAGTGGTTTCCGGATTTCGATGAAAATGTTGGGTACTCAGTATCAGAGGCAAATTATTACCATCAATTGCCAGAAGCAAGATAAACATGTTACCATTAAAGGCAGCAAAGTGTAAGTGGTACCCGGAATAATTTGATCTACGTGGAATTTTGGAAATGGCTAATTGATCATAGTTTCCTAGAACTGAAATGGACATCCCATTAAAATTCTGCTTGATTTGTATGTCCAAAAATAGATACATATATATAAATAATTCAGACTTAGTGAATAGAAGCCTGACTTGAACAACACTAGAGACACTCTCAGACCCTCAGCCAACTTATAAACCTGACCTAGCACCATTGACGTGAAGGAGAAGTTGGTCATGCTTAAGGAAGGATCTTGTATATAACTTTCCAAGTTATCTTGTAAATCTTCCTCTTAGCCTTTCCCAAACAGACCTGTGGCAAATTCAAGTTTAATTATTAGGAAATACCTAGTTTTGGGGGGAAATTATTGGACTTTGTCTCTATGAAAACATTACTCTCTGGTGACTCAGGACAGTACTGTGATCCAGAGGTCAGAACTGATTTATGAATGCCAGGTGGTAAAGAGAATTTAGGTCTGACCTTACGTAATAGTGGATCCAGTGGGTCCACAGACCCACTGTGGTCACTGGTGCATAGATGGGAAGGATATATCCTCAGAAACAGGCAGGATTCTTATGTTAGTCTCCTGACTTGTGGAATAGTAACTATTAAAAGCCAAGTGGAAATCCTCGGAACTAAAGGAAGTATATACTTAGAATAATTGCAGAGATTAGTCCATCTTTTATGGACTTGCAAGATTCAAAGATGGTTAATTTTTGTTATGTCCTAGTTAATTCTCCTGTAGGGTCTGTAGTGTGACAGAAGAATCTTGGGAAATGACATTAGATTATTATGGTACATGTAATTAAGTAATGGCTCCAATTGTAAGCACTGTTCTAGATGTGTTTTTGATTATTAGATAATCGCTACTATTGGCTTCTGTTCTTCAGCTATTTAGCTTGAAACTTTTGGTCCCTTCCCCACATCCTAATAAACAACACCAGAAATAGTTTCTTTTCGTCCGGAAGTACAGGAGTGTACCATAACTAATTTGATCTGGCCTATGCCAGTCACTCTTTGCTTTAATTTATTCCTCAGGAACATTCATCACACAATTCTTCAGGACAACATGCTAGTCTCTCAAAATGACATCATGCTGGTAGGACCAAAGAAGCAGGAAGTAGCAGGTATCCTGAATAGTTCAATGAGATACATGTGCGGGCTGCCTCCATGAAGATGTTGGGGATGTATCCTTGAGCATATGAGGATATGTCTGCCAAAAGGAAATACAGGTTGCAGCACATGGTATCACCTCCCATTAAGAAAGAGGCAGAATGTTTAATGGGTCTCTTTTGATTTTGGAGACAACGTAAAGCATATTATTCCCAACTTATTTGCCTATCGTGCTTATAGCCTTGAGCAAGAGAAGGGTTTACAGGTGGTCCAACTAGTAATACAAGCAACACTGCTTTTTGGGTCTCATGAGCCAGAGAATTCAGTGGTGCCAAAACACCTGAAACAGAACAAGGTGCTCTACGGACCTGTCATAAATTCAGTAGGATAAATACCTAGTAGTGCAATTGCTGGATCATAGGGTAGTTCTATTTTTAACTTTTTGAGGAAACTTCATACTGTTTTCCAGAATGGCTGCACCAGTTTGGATTCCCACCAGTAGTGTAGGAGGGCTCCCCTTTCCTCACATCCTTGCCAACACCCATTGTTTCTTGTGTTGTTGATTTTAGCCATTCTGACAGGTGTGCGGTGATATCTCATTGTAGTTTTCATTTGAATTTCCCTGATTATCAGTGATATTGAGCACCTTTTCATGTGTTGGCCATTTGGATGTGTTCTTTAGAAAAATGTCTATTCATATCTTCTACCCATTTTTTAATTGGATTATTCATCTTTTGGGTGTTGACTTTTATAAGTTCCTTATGTATTTTGGATACTAACTAGGTATTTGCCCAATGAATATGAAAATACTAATTCAGAAGGATACATGCACCCCAGTGTTTATAGCAGCATTATCTACAATAGCCAAACTATGGAAACAGCCCAAGTCTCCATTGACCAATGAATGGATAAAGAAGATGGTATATATGTGTATATACAATGGAGTAGTAGTCTAAAAAGGAAAAAAGATCTTGGCATTTTGAATGACACAGATGGAGCTAGAGAGTACTATGCTTAGTGAAATAAGATAAAGACAAATACCGTATGATTTCACTCATATCTGGAATTTAAGAAACAAAATGAGCATGGGGGTGGGGGAAGAGAGGCAAACCAAGAAACAGACTCAACTATAGAGAACAAACTGATGGTTACCAGAAGGGAGTGGGTGCCATCGGGAGATGGGTCAAATAGGTGATGGGGATTAAGGAGTACATTTGTTGTGACGAGCACCGAGTGTTGTATGGAAGTATTGAATCACTAAACTGTATGCTTGAAAGTAGTGTTACACTGTGTTAACTAAGTGGAATTAAAAAAAAAAGAAAGAAACTCAATAGGAAATCATAGTTGAGGTCTCTAGACTTTTGAAGCAAAGCTAAGGCCTCCTCTTCAGAAACAAATAATTGCCTTTTGAGAAATAGTTTTTAGCTTGGCAGTGCATTCTAACAGAGAAGGAATCAAGGAACACCCGGTTACATTCGACTTTAGCTGCTTATTTTAAACTGGGTGTAATCAAACCTACCATGTCGTAAAGTTAGATGAGCTCGACAGTACTTATCAGCAGATCATACTTATTACTTAGGATCTTGGACATAGAGAAGTCATGATGCACAGAAATAAGCTGCTGGAAAGGATGTCTCACATACCAGTGTGCCTGAGCAGAGCTGATGTGACCAGCACCCACTGGGATAGTTCTCTAAGAAATAGCCCTCCTTCCTTCTCCTTTGGCTTTCTCTGGATGGGAAACATACGAACTTAAGGAGGCAATATTAAGGTTTAAGGGTATTTTGCCATGAAGTATATTAATCAGGGGATTGGGGAGACTTGGATCTATGATTTTTGGAACGTGGATGATGTGCCATTTTTTCCCTATGCATTTAGACGTATGAGGAACTGAGCCTAAGAAAGGATACATGGATTGCCCAAGGTGACAGTCTTAGGAAATGGTGCAGCTGACATGAAAGTTCAAGGACTCTCATTCTTCATCCACTGTGTTGTGCTTTGCACTATAACGTTGCTTCTGTTGTGATTTCGCTCTCATTTCTTGAAGCGCTCTTCGAGAATACTTTGACTCCATAGTCAGAACTGTTAGAGTAGGCCCCTGGTCTCTCCTAGGCTCTAGGGAGTTTTCATTTTTCAGTGCCCAAATAACCACCCTCACCTGGCATCCCACTTAGTCACCCCTCCGTCTTGCCCTCATGCATGAGTAGTGGTCTTCAGGCTACTTTTCTCGGAATCTGCCAGGGTCAGGTCATCATTGCTCTTGTCCTTTGCTCCTGTCAGCATGCTCATTATTTAATTATTTAAATTAAATTATTTAATTTACATCATAAAATTCCAAAAATTGGGGGTTAGGGAACTCAAAGGGAGATCCAAGGAAATATTTAAGTAGACAAAACCTGACTGATAAGACTGCAAAGCCATAAAAAATAATCATTTTTATCTTGAGATAATAGTTCTTCAGATATTTGAAGATGGTTCTCATTTTCCTCTTTAAGGCTTCTTTCTCCAGGCAGAACTGCTTCAGTCCTTCTGAAGAGTCCTCAGAGGGCCTAGTGTTACTTTATTCTTACTGAACAATTAGCCTTCTTGCGGGTCGGCACACCCATTTTTTTTTTTTTTTTAATGTGAACAGGTTTACCAATTATGCTACCATCAGCATGGACAAAAACCAATTTCGTTCTTTCCCTCGTTCTTTCTTTTCTTTCTTTTCTTTTTTTTTAAGATTGGTTTATTTTAGAGAGAGCAGGTGTGGGTGTGAGTGGGGGGAGGGACAAAAGGAGAGGGAAAGAATCTCAAGCAGACGCCCTGCCGCGCTTCATCTCATGACCCCGAGATCAGAACCTGAGCTGAAATCAAGGGTCATATACTCAACTGACCAAGCCACCCAGGCTTTCCCTTGTTCTAATCACTGTATTTTTACAGAGAGGTGAGAAGTTTTATGCTCCTTTTTTTTTTTTTTAAATAATGTTATACTTTGTATCTGTGTTTTGTTCAGCTGATGCTTCCAGTGCCTTTTTACTTTCTGCCTTTAGCTTTCTTGAGTTGTTTCAAATTCCTCCTGCCTGCTACTGTTACCAGCTACAGTCTTGCTTTACCTGGGGGTGTACCTTTTAGTACAGCCAGTAGTGAATTTTCCCTCCTCTGACCTGTGCTCTAATGCCAGACTCATGGCGGGACCACTGGCTTGCGAGCCTGCAGGTGGCCCGATCTGCCATCCGTACCGGTGTGATCCTGCTTTGCGTTTCTTTGTACAGGCGCGATATCTGTGATCTTGCTTTATACCCATAGCCTGGTACAGACCTCTCCTTTGGTTCTTTTCTCGGGAAGACATTTAGTTCCTCCTGGTTCTTTCAGAACACGGCCAAAGAGAATTCCCTGCCTTCTCCACCCTGTGACTCTGAGAGAGTTATTTGGACATTTTGACAGCTACTGTGTTGATAGTGCATTTCTTTTATTTCCTCCTTTGACTTAGGTAGAACCCTGTGGAGCATTGGAGACCTTTGAATCAATGGCCCAAATCTTCATTTTCCACTGACTTTGACAACCGTCTCCAATTTTTCCTTCCCTCCTCTGGCCCAGAGCTAGCCTGCTTCCCCTCTTGCGGGCACAGCGGGGACCTTGCTATTCTGCAGGCTGACAGGGTGAGACACAAGTGAATCCAGGCTGGCCGGGTGGGGATGTCAGATGCGGTCAGCCTCACCAGTGGTGCATTTGCTCCGAGCAGGCAGGGCCTGAGTGCTCCTCCAGCTGCTGCCTTCTAGTCCCCAGGCTGGCTGTACGACTCTCAGAGCATGACTGTCGCGCAAGTCTCAAAATCATGTACAGAAACAGCCCAGCAGTCATTTAGCAAAGGGTGTTATGTATACAAACCTGGGAGCATTCTCAGGAAAGGTAGGTCAGACTCAAGGCGTTTCTTTAACTCTCTCTGAAGGGTGGAGCCCAAGAAAAAAATACCCAATCAAACATCTTGAGTGCAGATTAACTTTAAAAACCATGAGTTATTGACCACTCCCATTTCTTTTTTGTTTGTTTCTTTTTTTGGTCCCTTTCCCCCAAATGCTGACCTCCTGGTTGCCAGTTATAGGCATCCTGGAAGGCAGAAATGAGAAAGTAAATATATGTTCGTGTACTTGAGTGTGTATCCTTTATCACAAATAGGTATTTGGTTAGGGAAGGCGAGTCCCATAACCAGTTAACTGAAAAGAGCAGTAGATACTGTCTCTGGTCCTGGGACTCTTTAGGCCAGAAACATCTCTATATCTTGCATATTTGTAAGACTACTCATTTATTTGCCTTTTACTGATCACTACTGATGAAGTTAAAGTTCCTTTCCCCAACAAGACTGTAAGTTATCTAAGAGAAATGGATTCCTCATAAATATGTGTATTTCCTGTACTCTCTAGCAAAGTTTCATGCCTATAGGGAGACATGTCAGTGTAGGGAAAAGAGCAAAATCTTTGGCATGAGACACACCTGATTTTTAGCTACAAAGTCCCTGGAAAATGATGCATTTATAGAGGCAAACAGGTAGATGGCTGTTGTCCTTTCCCTATTAAGTACATATCTGTTTATTAATTACAGATACGTAGTTTTCTTTATGTGTTATAGGTAAGATTAGATTAGTATCTTTTAAGATTATTATAATCTTATAAGATTATTATCTTATTAAATTAAGATTATGTGATACAGGAAGTTATGAGTAAATCAGAAAGTTCTGGCAGAAGTAAAAAAAAAAAAAAAAAAACCCAAGCACAGGAAGTACTAGGCAAGACCAGTAGTCCTTTAGAATGAGTGAGATGCTACATAATATGACATTGCAGCCAAGAATCCCAAGAAGAGAACTGCCTGAAGAAATGATCTCTTGCATGTCCTGAAGTATCATCCTCTCCTGCCCTCACTCCTTGTAATTCCACTTGCAAAATGCATTTCACATCTGTCTGCTTTTCTCCATCTCCTCAGCCACCATTCCATAGGACGCCCTACTGTTGTGTAGTCTTCTTGTCTGATTTCCCTTTTTCTGTTCATTTCCCCTTAGAACCCGCTCTCTACAGAGGAGCCAGAGTGTCTCTTTAAAAATATAAATCAGGGGCGCCTGGGTGGCTCAATCAGTTAAGCATCTGCCTTCGGCTCAGGTGATGATCCCAGGGTCCTGGGATCGAGCCCCACATCGGGCTCCCTGCTCCACGGGGAGCCTGCTTCTCCCTCTCCCACTCCCCCTGCTTGTGTTCTCTCTCTCGCTGTCTCTCTGTCAAATAAATCAATAAACCTTTAAAAAAATAAAAATATAAAAATATAAATCAAAGCATGGCAATACACTGCTAAAATGCCTAATGGCTTCCTTTTGAAATATAATATTTTAATAATGGTGTACAAATCTGCTTTTTTACTAAAAGAGAGTACCGCATGTGGCTGCCCGGCAGATTATACTCTGGTATAACAAGACTGGAGGCCAGTGATTTGAAACATGTGCAGGGGGCTAGTGGGGGGCTAGGAAATACTGTCCTTTGTATTAGATAAGAAGTGACACTTAATAGGAAGGAAATTTCTATTTCAGCGTAAACCCCATGGAGATAGTGACTAAACCGGAATGGCAAAATTAATTCTGCAAACACCCCTTTAGCCTGGCTTTCCTGTCTCAAGTGTTTCCCATTCGGTCCCAATGAAACCTTCCTTTGGTGGCTGTAAGGCAGGCAGCTGAGTTTGTGTGTGTTTCTAAAAAGGAAGAATGAAAAGGTAATACAGTACACTGAAACTCCTAGGTGAATGTGTGTTTTTATTTGGGTTATACAAAGCTTCCTTTTAATTTCACAGAAGTGCGAAATTCTGTAAAAGTTGAGACCTTTGGGTGTTCTGAGCTAATAAAATACCTATATGTAGGCTGAAATGACCGTTACTAGCACCAGTTGGGATTGGGTGCGCGCTTGTGCCTTGCTCCCGCTTTCCAAACACCAAAAATCCTTCCTCAATGGAAATTCAGAGTCCTTGAGGGCTCAGCTACCTGGCTGTCCTACCAGATTACTTTCTAGTCCTTAATGTCACTCACATTTAAAAGTGGTTTCTCTTCTAGCCAGAAACTGCAACTTAGAATGTCAACACTTAATATTTTATGGATGCTTATTATAATAAACAGTGAAGGAAAAATACATGCACAGAACTACCCTCAAAGGACAACCAAGTATAAATAAGCAACTTGGCTTAGGAGAGAAAAATGGAAGTGCCATGTTAGAATATGAAAAGAGAAGAGGATTTCTTAATGAAATGTGATCATAAGACCAGAATCGCCAACTGTATATTACTGAATGATCCAACATTTCCTAACTAACAGTGTATATCTTTTTAAAGCAGTATAATTAAGAAATGAAGTATTAAAATACAGAACTGTCACTGTTGGAAATAATCTTCCTTTTTTTAATTTACAGATTGCTTTTGCAGAATTTGCTTTGTAAAGTCGACTAAATCATGTTGAAGCAAGACATATCAATAAATATTTTGAATTCTTACTATGCTTCCTGTTCTTGGATATGCTGTGCAGTAAAGAAGAATAAAAATACTACCTTTGCTTTCCAGAAGTTTGCTGCCTTACAGGGGAAATAAATCTATAAAACAAGACAGGGATAGCATCAAATGCTAGAGTTTACAGAAAAGACTTCAAATGCTCTAGCGTTTTACATTTGTTGGGAGTCATAGTTGTCTTGAGCAGGTGATTATCTGTGGGATGCAACCACATGACCCTGTCCACCTCTCTTCAAGGAGTGGTACAGTATGACCCCTACAGCTATGGGCTCAGGCTCCTGGAAGGATCCCATAGTTCTTTCCTACCATTTGCATTTAAAATTATCCTTCCTAAAATATGCCAGTATTGAAGATGCAAGCCATCATCAGATTAAAAAAAAATTGATGTTTTTCATTGTCAGTGGCTTTAAAAAAAAAGAGTATTAACAAAATTATTTCCAGCTTGTCTCTAGTAATTCTGTCTACTATGTTTAACTCTGATGGATACCCAAGATAGGTGAGAATAAAAACTTGACCTAGTTACATTATCTTTGTCTTTATGTCCCTTGTTCAAAAAAAAAAAGGAACAGATCTTTACTAGATAAGATCTAAGTTCCTGTCCTAATCAAAATATCTTTTAAAAATCTCATATTTGGGGCATTCTCCAAATGTCTTAATGTCTTTTCATATTTTTCTTTTACCTCTTAGTGTATTTTATGATTATGTATATTCTCATCCACCTCTGCTAGTTAGATATAAAATTCTGAAAGATCCAGAAGACACCAAGTGTGGTAATAAACTAACCATTCAGAGTTCAACTAGACATAAATCTAAATTCAAATCTATCCAGTTCTGTCTATTGTATATATGTATATGAGTGTATATGTATATCTGTTTCTCTCTCTATATAGATATAAATTATGACTCCTTATTGCCTATATAAGGAAATTAACATTGTAAAAAAGCTGAAGCAGTTTGTTATTAAATGTACGGCTCTCATCCCCAATGTCCTAGCCATCTGTTTTCTTAACATCTCCCCCCCCGCCCCTTTTTTTTTCAGCACCTCTACTCATTCCCTAAATGTTTTCTTTCACCTAATAACATTGTGATCTACCTTCTGGATCAAGCTAGAAACATTCTGATTTTTGTCTTTGTCATCAGTCAGATCTCCTATTCATAATTAGATGTCACTGCGAAGTAGTACTGGATCTTAGTAAATTGCTTAACTTCTCAGTGCTTTGAGTTGCTTCTAAAATGGAGATGATTGCAGTGTCTTTTCCATTATATTGTGATGAGTAGATGAGACAGTGCAATAATATGTTTTGAAATGTCCCTGACACATATTAAGATGAATGCTAACTATGAAGACATTATCATCATTTGCTGGACTACATAAAGTATTTTCCTTTATCTCCTTGACTTTAGTGTTTGAATTCTACTGGTCTTCCTGAGAAAAATTGGGATTATTTTTGTAAAATCAGGTTCTAATCATGCTGCTATGATTTAAAAGCATTCAGTGGTTCCTCCTATGTGTAGAATAAAGTCTAGACCCCTCACCAAGGTGTACAGGCAAATGAAAACTGATTAGAACTATTGTTTCAGCCTTATCTTCAGGTGCTAGTCAGCTCTGCATCAAAGCTGGTGCTGACTCAGAGGACACATGGATAGGCAAGACCCGGGGTTCCTCAGGGCCCCATCCCCTGTGCTTTGGTTGCACTGAGTCCTGATATTCTTGCTTGCCTCTCTGCTTTTGCTCAGTCTTCATCCTGCTTCAAACATCCACTTGCCTCCTTTCTCTGTGGAATGAAAGTGAACTCATGCTTCCAAGACTTACTCAGGTGCCCTCTGCAGTTTGAAGCCTCTTCTGTGATACAAGTAGATATACTTGTTTGCTCCTTAGTTTCCACAACACTTCAGTATGTTTCAGTTTTAGCACGAAAAACACAAATGTTCTTGGTTGTTTACATATGTACTCCTTCCCCTCAGCATTCTGAACTCACTGAAAACCATCAGCTGGGCTGGGAGCACAGTAGGGGGTTGGGGGATGGATCCAGGCTAAGTACTGTTCCAAGTATTTTTCTTATCCTGTCCCATTTAATCCTCACAATGAGACCATAAGGATTAATAAGCCCCAAATAACTTTGGGAGGTTAAGTTACTTGTAACAGCTATGAAGTATAAAAATGCAAGCTCTCAACTAGAGAGATAGTGTTCTTTCAAAAATCACTGAATGCATTGCAAAGGTAACTTTTTTCAATACCAACATTTATTTTTTTCCCAACTTCACTGAGATGTAATTGACACGCCCTCTATAGATTTTTACAATCCCTGTAAAAATTCCAATGTCACTTTTCACAGAAATAGGGAAAAAAAAAAAAACCTAAAAAATGTATGAAACCAGAGCAGATCCCAGGTAGCCAGAGCAATTTTAAACTAGATTACAAGGCTGCTGTGATCAAAACAGTATGATATTGGCATAAAAGTCAGGGTTTGAAGCTGACAGAAAGCAGAAAGAATTCTTGAGACGTCTTTGGTGCAAAAAGGTGGCTTTATTAAGGCACGGGGACAGGACCCATGGGCAGAAAGAGCTGAAATGGGGTCATGAGGTGTGGCCCATTATATCTTTTCAAGTCAGGAGGGGGTTAGGGCTAACCTAAGTCTCTAAGGAATTTTGGAAGCAAGGTTTCCAGGACCTTGAGGGAGCTAGCTATTGTTGGGAAAAGGACATTTATTACCATCTAATAAAACGTTAGTCATGAGACCCTTCAGATGTATATCGGTGGGCCATATACTTGGGGGATGATTGCCAACATGTATCTCGGGGGGTTTAGAGATAAAGGATGTTTCCAAAGGAATTTTTATATGTTAAAGTAGACTTACAGGATCCTGGGGATCAGGCTAATATTGCCTTTTGCCCTTAGCAAAGTATTAACATGGAGGCAGCTGGGTTTCTAGAGGAATGTCACTCTGCCTGTTTCAAGGACTTGTCAATGGGCTGGAAGTAGTAAGGAAATTTCATTTTTCTTTTGCCTTTGTTTCCCACATCAAAAGCAGACACACAAATCAGTGGAACAGAATTGAGAGCACAGAAGTAAACCCTCACATATACAGTCAACTAATATTTGACAAGGGAGCCAAGAATACTCAATTTGAAAATGATACCTCTTCAATAAATGGTGGTGGGAAAGCTGAATAGAAAGGTCTTTTGGATAATTCACGTCCCTATTTGTCTCCACCAAGAACTGGCCCTTTTGTCTTGATGATGGAAACTTAGGTTTAGAGTAACCCCTCTACACAGGGCAGCATTTTTCAGTCATTCTTAGAGGTCCAGTGCTGTACTCATCTGCCTTGGAGCTGCTTTGGGGGAAGGAGGGAGTTACAGCCCTTTTGTCCTTAACCCCTTTAACCGGAGATGTTATAGTTCTTTTGTTTGTATTTTGAATGGAGGTTCCTTGGAGTTTTATTTAAAAAAAAAAAGCACTTAAAATGTTGAAAGTTTTCGGATCTACAGCATCTTTAAATCTTACACCTCATTATATATTTGCCAAGTAACATTCCACCCAAAGCCGCCCACAAATAAGCAGTAGTCCCAGTTTTTAATTTAAAGCTTAAGTTATGGCAGTCTGTTGTGAATAGGGTTGCAGGACAAAGAACTTTTCTGGATTTCCCTTTAACCGGAGGTGGTTGGTCTCCGAGCTCTGAAAACAGGTATCTGCAGGGTTGAGAGGAAGTGCATTCCCCCAGACTCCAGGTGTGATGTGGGGAGAAATCTCATCACAAACCTAGTGTCTCACTCCCAAGTAGGGCCGCAACAGATGCAGCAGCCCTTGGAGCTTTCTCCGTGGGGAGGACCCACTGTCTGGGTCTGTTTTTGTGGTTTCTGACCCCCTTGCAAGGGAGAGTCTTTTTTCTTAATCGGAATGGGAATGCACTTTCCCAGCCCCCATTGGAGGCTCGGCTCAGGAAGGAATGTATTCCTGTCCATGTGGCAGAGCTGCCCTGCAGACAGTGTCAATAGGAAAGGTCACTGGCTGATACGCTGCCAAGTGGCTAGTTCTTCAGGCCAAAATGTGTTCTGCCCCTCCCTCCTCAGGGGCAGAGGCATTAAAGTTAAATGTTACAGATGTGAGGGGATGGCAGCAAGCATGTTGGGCTTGGAAAAGAGCTCAGGCTGGGGATAAAATGCTGTGTACGGTGACGGAATGTATTTTCTGAGCAAAAGGAGTTTTTAAGGACAAAAAGAAAAGGAAATTAGAGTTGAAACTCCCAGGCCTCTAATAATCCAACCCCATCCAACTTGTCCAACCGTATTTTTCCTGATGTGCATACGCATCTCTGGTCTCTGCCATGAGAGTCTGTACACATTTGATTCCTGTTTGGAGTCCCCCTCCCCTCTGTCCTTTCTGTCCATAAGCTACAAACGAAGTGGCTATTTGTGTCCTAGTTTTGTTTTTTTGTTTTGTTTTTATGTTCAAAGGCAAGGCTATTGATCTAATTTTAAACTTGGACCTTTTGTATACAGGTCTTTCCTTTATAAATATAATCATTTATGTTTTCATGTGCATATTTATGAAGTCATACAGACTAGGGTAGAGAGAGCTACCTGGGGCATGAGATTCAGTTTTAGGACCATTAAATCCCCAAGTTGAAAATATAGCTGATAATGTGCAATCGGTTGGTTGCCCCAGAAAACTGTCAGTTCATAGAATCTTCCTGTCAGAGCTGAAAGCCGCAGTTGATAGTATCTTTTCCAACTGTCTGGGGTGATTAATGAGCACACTCCCATATATGGGAAAAGAATATCTACCATTTATTAACAGGGTGTATATTTGAGCTGATTTTCTAATAATAGAAATGGGTAGAGTCTGTTAAGAAAGCCTCAGTCTTTCACTCAATTCTTTTTGCACTTGATACCTTAAATTTGTAAGCTGAATCGTTGGCATTTGCCAAAATGAGGCAAAAGTACAGAGGGGTATAGTAATGTATCTGGACCAAGCTTAGTCAAGAGTCCTAACAGCAGATATTCAGAGAAACTCCCCATAGATAAATGGTGAGTATCAGGGACTTTGAGGGGCATTTAGCATGGACTTAGCCAGACCAGTTGGTGTTGTCAGCAGGACTCCTATTCTTGGCAGAAGGCTAGGGCCAGTTCCAAAGGACCATGAGAGTACATGGAGGGCCTCATAGTAAGTACAGATGCCCAGGATATTGAGAAGGAGACACCATTGCTAGGAGTGAAGTATAAAAAGGATAGTTGATCAGCACGTTAGGAGTTCCCACACATGTCTTCATAGGCTGGTGTGGTACCGTCCCAGAGAACACACTGTGTAGTGGCAGGTCTACTCCCACAGAAAAGACAAAGATAATTATCGACATTGGTTAACCCGATATTTCCCAAACTCCTCTTTAACTACAGATGGTGTGTGTGTGTGTGTGTGTGTGTGTGTGAGTGAGAGAGAGAGAGAGAGAGAGAGACAGGCAGACAGACAGCATCTGAACTGGCCTAAAACAGGAGCATGGACAGTCTGTTCAGGGATACGTGGAGGTAGAGCACATGTGTGCAGATGTAGGCAAGCATGCAGATTTCATGGTGGGCGTTTGTGGAAGTTCTGTTCTGATTGCTCCATTTCCTGCACCCCCACTCCAAGTGAAATAAGATCATTAGCTGAGTTAGAATGTGGAAAAGCTGTTGGAGAGAGACACGAGAAGAAAGAAAATTATGTTAAACAATTATTTAGGAAAGAAGTCAATTTCAACTTTATCAGACTCCTCCCTTGATTTTGTTTTGTTTTTAGGCATCTCAGCATGGCATGCCATAGCCTGCTGGTCCAGGGAAAGATTCCTCTGTTAAGTCTTTGGCTACTGTGTTATAAGTAGTAACTTTCTCTTATGTAAGTCTGTATCAGGGCTAGATGAAAAGGTACAGATATCCTTGCTAGACTAGTAATTTGGTGTCTTCTCAAAATGATTTTATTGAAGTAGTGAAGGTGAGGAGGAACTTGTTTTAATTCACTGTATAAATTGGCTCTCAAGCAGCTGCCCAGCAGGTTCACTCCTTAACTGAGCTCTGGCCCGAATGGCCACTCATAGTGAGAGACGGTTGAGGTGGCAGATGGGGGCATGGGAAGTGAAATGGGCAGTGGGCCAGGAGTCCAGAGATGTGCATACTGGCCTGGGCCCTGTCAGCACCCACCTCTTCTACCTGCAACTTGTGAGCAACTTACGTGTTTTTAACGGGCAATTGTGTCTCATCTAGAGTTGGATTAATATTTAATGTAACTCTAAATTCTAAAATAGAAAAGTAATTCCATTATTAATCATGTGCCTGTTACCTAAAAAGATGTAGCTACCGGAAGAGGGAAAATAACACCTTGCAGAACAATGTTGAGCATCCTTTCTATCTGAAACAAACCCTGATATCATCTTACAGCTGCTGCCTGCCCACAACACCACTGACACTTTAGCTCATTTAGCAGATCCAGAACCTTATGGTGGCCTTTAGGTGTCAATTAGCAGTACCCTCCAAGATCTGTCTAGCAGGAATGGGAGAGAAAAGTCTTATCTGTCCCTGGATTAGTCTTGCCTGGAAGGTCAGTTTCATGCTGATTTCTCTGTGTTTGCCAGACACAGCACTCTGGTTTTTCTGACTGTCGGTGGAACTATGTGTGAACACACATACACCCCTGATTCTTGGGCGTCTGCCTGTGTCCCTTCGGTGTACTACTGACTGCTAGTGGCCTAGCACTGGAAGAGAGCTGTGAAGTGGCCAAAGAAGGCTTGCATCCCAGCCCTGGCCAAGGAGGTAGGAACATTGGTTATAATTTCTCCATGGCTCAGATGTGACATGAACTGTCCTTGGTAAGGCTCCTGAGGACAATGTATTTTCGCTTTGTCATGTACAGAGGTTACATAATACTTACTCCATAAACATGTTATGTTGAATTCATTCGGACTGAATTTGTTACAATTCATAATGTCCCTCATGGCCAGGGATGTTCTGACTAAGAAACAATAGTAACATAGACCCCATTTTCCAGACCCTAACACAAGTCAACGTCAACTAGTATGTGCAAATTGACCTGATAACTTGAGTTCTTGTACCTGATTTTATGTCTTTTTTTTAAATTTTTAAAAAAATTTTATTATGTTAATCACCATACATTACATCATTAGTTTTTGATGTAGTGTTCCATGATTCATTGTTTGTGTATAACACCCAGTGCTCCATTCAGTACTTGCCCTCTTTAATACCCATCACCAGGCTAACCCATCCCCCCACCACCTCCCATCTAGAACCCTCAGTTTGTTTCTCAGAGTCCAGAGTCTCTCATGGTTCGTCTCCCCCTCCGATTTCCCCCCCTTCATTCTTCCCCTCCTGCTATCCTGTTTTGTTTTGTTTTGTTTTAACATATAATGTGTTATTTGTTTCAGAGGTACAGGTCTGTGAGTCAACAGTCTTACACAATTCACAGTGCTCACCATAGCACATACCCTCCCCGATGTCTATCACCCGGCCACATCATCCCTCCCACCCCCTACCACTCCAGCAACTGTCAGTTTGTTCCTGAGATTAAGAATTCCTCATATCAGTGAGATCATATGATACATGTCTTTCTCCGATTAACTTATTTCACTCAGCATAATACCCTCCAGTTCCATCCACGTCATTGCAAATGGCAAACTTTCATTCCTTTTGATGGCTGCATAATATTACATTGTATATATATATATACCACTTCTTCTTTATCCATGCATCTGTCAGTGGACATCTTGGCTCTATCCATAGTTTGGCTATTGTAGACATTGCTGCTATAAACATCGGGGTGCACGTACCCCTTTGGATCCCTACATTTGTATCTTTGGGGTAAATACCCAGTAGTGCAATTGCTGGATCATATGGTAGCTCTATTTTCAACTTTTTGAGGAACCTCCATGCTATTTTCCAGAGTAGCTGCACCAGCTTGCATTCCCACCAACAGTGTAGGAGGGTTCCCTTTTCTCCGCATCCCCACCAACAACTGTCGTTTCCTGACTTGTTAATTTTAGCCATTCTGACTGGTGTGAGGTGGTATCTCATTGAGGTTTTGATTTGGATTTCCCTGATGCCGAGCGATGTTGAGGACTTTTTCATGTGTCTGTTGGCCATTTGGATGTCTTCTTTGGAAAAATGTCTGTTCATGTCTTCTGCCCATTTCTTGATTGGATCATTTGTTCTTTGGGTGTTGAGTTTGGTAAGTTCTTTATAGATTTTGGATACTAGCCCTTTAT